>NW_022103968.1:29933905-29940938 GCF_000313985.2 Echinops telfairi | reverse complement strand
TCTCACACACACACACACACACACACACACACACACACACACAGTTAGCTGTAAGTATATTTTCTTGAGGTCCACCAAGGCCACAGATGTTTGCTCCATAAAACCATTGCCAATTTAGGGACAAGCTCCATCAACATGCCTGAAAATGGCCCACCTGGGTCTTTACACTGCAGAGCTCATGACTGCGGGGATTTCCCAGAGCTCCACATTCCTGGCTGCCTGCTCCAATAAGAGAATGCATATTTATTTTGCCAGGCTACACATCACGGTCGGAAAAAACATCCTTCCAAATTCCTGTAATTCCTAAGAAACCTATTGCCTCAGATGTGGAATGCTATACCTGTTCACGGAGGAAAGTAGGCCCCTCACCATTTACTAACTGAAATAGGGATATTTCTCTATCCAAAATGGTATGGTGCATGCACTCTGTAGGGAGTCTCACACCAGCAGCTAGAGAAGGAGAAAATTAAAGACTGTCAAGGACATGAAAGACTATGAGCCTCTCTGGCAGACATCAGATGTGTCCTTAAAACAAACACAGCGCATACATGGAGGTAGAGGAGATAATTAGATATTGTTGGTGGATTGGGTTAATTTGAGCCACATTCATGATTCTCATTACCATCTATATGCTGACTCCTCCCCATTCATCCATCATGAGGGCTCTTTCATCTGAGCCCTGTACCTCTTGATTCAACACCTTGACAACTCCACTTGGATGGTCCATGGGCACCTAACATGTAATGTGCCCAAAGTTGAACTTATTTTGTCCCCCTGCTCCCATTTTTCCTTTCCTCTGAGCTCTCTTTGATAAAGGACATCACTCTTCTGTCAATTTTGAAAGACAGCAACAGGGATGCCACCCTGACTTCTTCTATTCCTCCCTCTCCAGACATCTCATCGACCACCCACTTAGCTACTTTAATGTTCAATTTACTCTTCAGGTAGATTACATTCTGATCACTAGTCACTTGCTCGCATTTCCTACCTTTGAACAATGGCTAAATTTTATTTCCAGTTGACATTTACCAGACACTCTGCAAAGCACTAGCGGATCTAATTTTGTCAACAAACTTTAGAGCACCTATTTTTATTACGATTTTATTGTTAATAAAATTATGCACAAAAGCATTATGTGAACTGTCAAGTCAACACAGTGGAGATGGGCTTTTTACACAGACCATTTGAAATCATGCACTTATTCACTTCCTACACTGACACTGCATACTTCTTACTTCCAAATAGGCTTTTGATATGTGGCTTATAATAAAAAAGACATCTATAAATGATATTATTAAAATAGAATTTTAAAACAAAAGCCACAGGAATAGGATGGATTTCTTTACCATGTTGCTATGAAAGATCACTTAGTTCCATTCCAAGCTTCCCGTCATTCAAGACCCAAGGAGACTCACTGGGTCAGTCAAATACATTTTATCTTATCACGCAAAGAAGGATGGCAATTCTTCTAAAAGGAAACCTTCTCAGGTTCTGAAGAAAGACACATTTGACAACAAATTACTCGATGTTGTTGAGGATGGTTTGACAAACTAACAAATATTAGCATCCCCTACAACGTGGCCAGTGTGTCCCGTCCCAGGGGTGCAGTGCTGAAGAGCTTAGCTGCTGACTGAAGCATGGGCAGTTTAAACTCAGCAGCCTCGCTGTGGGAGAAAGTTATGTCCTATAGAGTTGGTAAGGGTCAGGATCGACTCCATGACAGTGGGTCGATTTTTGGGTTTGTTTTTAATAAAAGGCTAAACCTACCTGGTGTTGTGATGGTTAAACACAAGGCTGTTAACTGAACAGTCGTGATTTGCACCCACCAGCTGCTTTACAGGAGAAAAATGTGGTAGTCTGTTTCCAAAGGACTACAGCCTTGAACCCTAAGGGCGGTTCCACTCTGTGGTATGGGGCCCCTATCGAACGGCGGTGAGTCAGAAACAACTGAGTGACCGCAGGGGTGTTTTGTTTGTTTTCAGTGTATGATGTCCAGTGTGCTGAGGGCCAATACCCTTAAGGAACTCTATGGGTTTGATTTTTTTTAATCTCCATGAAGGGCACATGTACAGGGTCATAAGCAATTAGAGTCATACAGTCATCTCTGAGTGCTTTCTGATCTGAGAAGAGAATTTTACAGAAAGAAGAAAAGGCATCTCCTTCAGCCTGTGTCTGCAACTATTAACGGTAGCAGCGAAACTTGTGGCCCAAATTGCATAAATGGCATTTCAAGACAGGGCTTTCTAAATAAGAGCATGATGTGAAGGTGCAATGCTTCTGCTATGTGTGAGACAATGCATGTGCTTTGAATCATAGCATGCAGTTTGTAAAGTTGCCATATCATTAGGAGCATAACTAGAACACGATTCACCTAAATCTACAAATAGATGAGTTGGACGTGCCGGAAACAGTTGCGACACTTCCCTCAAACAGAAGAAGAGTTCTCATGAAGAAAATGCTATTCGTCTGTGTTATTAGGCAGTTATAAGGAGCTGTCCACCCACTCATTTTCTCCACAATGAATGACATGTCCCAGGATAGACACAGAGTTATCTGGTCACATACGAACCCTGGGATATGTCTGTGGGACATTTGATTGTGGTCACTGCCTCTTTGTGGCCCTTCCAGGACTGGCTCACCATTCACTTGGAATCAGTACCCTAGCATAACACTTTCCAAAGCTTAAACATTCACCCTTATGATTTTAGTTATACCTTGACTATTACTCAGTTAACATGTCCTCTTTGAAACAACCATTTACATACTTCTCCACATTGATTTTAGCTAAGGTTAATCTCCTGCAGTTATGGAAAGCATTATCACTTACTGGTTCTTGGTACTATTATACATGTGTTATACATGTTTAGCTCTTTTGATCCTCATATGATTCAGAGGTACCATTATAAAAATTAGAGACACCGTTGACTAACCTATCCAATACCTCACAATCATCAGGTAGCAAATCAAAATTGCTCACCTACGTCAAGGACACAGTCTGTCTGCTTAACTACTATGGTACACTGCTTCTATAAACACAGTCACAAATGAAAATCAAAATATTGCTATTAAAATCTAATCATATATCCTTGCCTGAATTGTATTTGAAGTGTTTGAGTTATTCAAAACTAGTGTCAAAACAAGAAAGCTTACTTTCTGCAAACAGAATTAAAGGAGAAGGCAAGCTAGAATAAGTTCCTCGCTGTGTCTCAAGTGTTACTTAATGCCATGTCTATGCACCATGTAAAATCAATTAATATACCACCTAAAATTACATGTCTCATACTTTGGAAAACAAAAAGCCTCAGCATTAAATGAGGTTAAATAGACCGACATGGCACTAAAACAACCTAGAGCGGCCAAGTTTAACCTACTCTGCTTAACCTTTCTATACAGAACAAGCAGATGCTGAGAATTGTCCCTTCACTGGGAGCCACACTGAAGTTTGCTGAGTAAAAGGATGTGGATTAAACAAATAACTTGTCTCCCATTATCTATAAATTCATTCTCAGAAGTTTATTAAGAATCGACCTTGTGTGAAAAACTGTTTTAGGTACTGAGGAGATAATGATGAACAAGAAAGTTTCATACTGAAATAAGAAATAATGCTTAGAGTTTGTCGGTTTTATTGGTGTTTTTCAAATATCCTTTTTTTGGTTTTTTAGAAATTCCAGTCCGCAATGCCAGGGGACAGTGGTGAGTTGAAATTAACACTGCTCAAAATATGCTATGTGCACCCTTAGTAAGCATATCCCAAGGTGATTCTTTGTGCATTAACAATTTACAAGGAGGTTTCAAAATTTTTGTGAAAAAATTCCTTTACATTTTAGTTTCATTTTTTCCCAAGAACTTTCTGGAGCCCCCTTGTGTCTGGCAGTGTAACAAATGTCAAGGCACGAGGCAAGAATAACACTGGCCATGGCAGTTAAAGTTACTTGCCAATAGTCATATGTAGGATGCAATTTGGTAGTCACACAATGATACAATTTGGTAGTTGTGTAATGATGTCATTTAGCAGTTAGGTAATAATATAGCTATCCTCCATTTTGTGATCTGATGTAGTCATCCTCCATTTTCATGTATCACCAATGGTCTGGACTTTGAAACCAAACCATGTTAATAAGTGAGGAGGGGGCTGTATAAGTATTTAACTAAAAGGGTAAGTTGCCTTAAACAAAAAATAGTAAATTGATAAATGAACATATGGTAAGTAGATATGATGTGAATCATGAAGAGAGTACATAAATGGATACAATTAGGAAAATCTGCTTCAGGCTAATGCTGAGGGTTATGTGAGTCTCAGGAGGTACTCCTCCTCCACCCCCAAATGGGCAAAAGCTCCACTGGGTGGATCTTTTGTAGTACAAATTTTCCCACTTGGCGAGCATTGAGCAACTCGCACCGAGAGTTCATCGAGCAGCTCACCTGGGAAGGCGCTCTCTGGTCACAGCGAATTTTTCCATAAAAGCAGTTTCATTCAAACCTCGTTTTTGTGATAGCCAGTTTAAGAGAACAGTGTGTGGCTGTGAAATGTTGGTTTCACAGGAAAAATACCGCAGAAACTGTTGTGATGTTGAACACAGCTTACAAGGACAGCGCTATGGGAAAAACGGAAGTGTTCGAGTGGTTTCCTTGTTTCAAAAAGATTGATGACCAACCTCATTCTGGACATCCGTCAACTTCCCAAATGGCCAAAAATGTCAACTCCTAGTGCAGTTGGAGTGCCTTCCCCAGGTCAGACTGTTAATCAAGCTTTCTATTTAGAGGTTCTGAAAAGATAGCTTAACAGTGTGCGACAAAAAAGGTCCAATTTGTGGCAGACTGGCAACTGGTTTTGCCATCCGACAAGGCACCTGCTCACGCAGCCATCTCCGTGCACCAGTTTTTGGCAAGAAACAGCATGCCTTTCTTGTCCCAGGTACCTTGCTCACCCTGATCTCACTCTGTGAGACTTATTTTTGTTTCTTTGAATGAGAGGGACATGAAAGGACAGTGATTTGACACCACAGAAGAGGTGAAGTAAAAAAATGAGGGAAGTGCTGTCAGCCATCTAAACAGATGAGTTTGAAAAATGTTTTCAAGAATGGAATCACAGATTTGACAAATGTATTAAGTGTAATGGAGAGTACTTTAAAGGAGATAAAGTTGTTTTGTAAAAAAAAAAAAAATTAAATATATAGCCTTGGTGATGGGGATTCTGGTTTTTTGGGGTACCCCATCATATATCTCATACTGTTTACCAAAATTGGGCCCAGTATTCTCTCCCTGGGAAAGAGATAGAGATTGTCATTCTATCCTAAAGACTGGAGACAGGATGGAACAAGATGCCCTGCATTCCGGTCTTTCAGAAGGATTTGATTTTATTCCATTTCTTAGTAGGGGAAACAAACCCCACAGAAAACAATTCTTCCTTATCATCTTTTCCATATGTGTTAGTCTGGGTAGACTAGAGAAACAAATCCATAGACACTCATGTGTATATAAGAAAGAAGTTTACATAGAAGAACAATTGAATATTGAGAAAATGTCCCAGCCCAGTCCAGATCAAGTCCATAAGTCCAATATTAGCCCATATGTCCTATACAATCTATAATGTCCTCTTCAGAGTCATGAAACACATGTAATGATACTGAATGCAGGAGGACCACAGGCCAGTGGGTTGGAAGTCTTGTGGAGTCAGTGGTGCTGTAAGCATCTCAGTGCTGGCAGGGGTCTCTACGTGGCTCCTCCGGCCCCAGAAGTCTAGTTGCATCAGGGTGGGTCCATGTGGCTTCTCCAGCTCCCAGGGAGGGCGTAGCACCATGTGCCTTGTCAGTAGAGCATCTCCAAGGGAGTGAGCAGAGAGAGAAAAGTGTCTTCCTCCTCCTAGGAGGAAAATACAGCAGTTCCCAGAATCCTCTGGAGAAGACCATGCCCACACAGAGCCTCACTGGCTATGACCTGATTGACAGACTAGACTCCACCCCTTCACTCTTAATCCTCTCAAGTCCCAAATCGATACCAGATTGTGTAACTACCACGCCATACTTCTTCTTCCCCAGCTAGTTTTCATTAACCCTAGCCCATAGGAAAGGATCTAACCCAACTCCTAGCAAATAACTGACCGAAGAGAGAAAGGATTTGGCCCCAAGTTTTCCTTTTTCCCTCTGTGCAGAAGTGAGCCATACAGAAAGAGAGAGGAATGGGTTGGTGCATTTTTACTGTTTGACCCACAAACCAGGATGTGAGTCTGTTTCAGCCTCGATGCCATGACTAGTTTGCATCTTCCGAGCGGCTCGTCTTCAGGTTTAACTTCTAATGAGGCTCTTTCCTTAAGAAGCATCTCCAGGGTTCGGAATAAGGCACAGGGGATTCTGGCTCATAGTTATCGACTTTATGAAAGGTAAGTAAGACTGATCAGCTTGTCAACAGCAGCCAATCCCCCCACTTCCTTTACTTGGGGTATTTTTCTGCTGATCGCAACCTGCTTCACTAAATTGGCTCTGATTAAATGATACGCGGTTATATTTTTTCAGCATAAATTTAATAAACACATTTTAACTCAAGGAATACATTTTCTTAAATAAGTACAATTGTGTAACACACTTATCTGAATTTTAAAGTATTTTCTATTAAATGCTATTAAATTGCAAATAGCATTAAAGTGTTTTTAACATGCCTACCATTATAAATTATTTAAACTAAAAAGTACATGGGTTTTCTTTTAAGACCTAGTAATATTTCTATGATTCCAGCAGGCAAAAGTATCTGGTTCTGCCTAGTCAGTCGGTGCAAGGGCAGGGATCTATGGGGTATAACTCCTAACTGTGTCAACTGTGAGGTGCAAGGGCAGGAATCTACGGGGTACAACTCCTAACTGCATCGACTATGCGGTGCAAGGGCAAGGATCTATTAGGTACAACTCCTAACTGCATCAACTATGCGGTGCAAGGTCACGGATCTACGGGGTACAACTCCTAACTGCATCGACTATGCGGTGCAAGGTCACGGATCTATGGGGTACAACTCCTAACTGCATCGACTATGCGGTGCAAGG
>NW_022103968.1:29890516-29933580 GCF_000313985.2 Echinops telfairi | reverse complement strand
GGCAAGGATCTATGGGGTACAACTCCTAACTGCATCGACTATGCGGTGCAAGGGCAGGGATCTATGGGGTACAACTCCTAACTGCATCGACTATGTGGTACATAGCCAAGAGGATTGGCTTCCCCAGTCTTCCACCTCCAGTAGCAATATACAGAGAAAAATACTTCCATGGGCCACAAAATACAATCCAGGCACATAATTAAGAGTTCATTTATTGAACATTGATGTGAGGTGCTTTATATATGTTTTTTCACATGATAACAACCCTGCAAAGTAGGTGGAATTCTCCGAGATGGAAAGAGAGGTTCGGGGAAGTGAACCGCCTCTCCACAGTCACATTGGTGAGTGCTAACGGCAGAATTTAGACCTAAAACACATAAAGCTCTTATTGCGGTTGTTGTTACAGATGTGGTTTTACCTCGTGAACAAATTAATTGATCTCAAACAAATTAATGCACCTCCTGGAGCCTGGTATGCCTTTTTCTGAATTCCTGTTCAAAAGATCACCAGAACCCATTTGTCTTCAGCTGACAAGGCCAACGGTACATTTCCACCATCCTACGTCTCAAAGTTAATCAGCTCTCCAGCGCTCTTTCAGTCCACAGGGATTTCGTCTTCCCTTCCACAAGCTAGCTCACCGGTCCACTGAATGGAAGACATTATGATGAGTGGATCCAGGGAGGAAGAAGGACCAATGTCTCTAAACTTATTAGCAAGGCGGTTGCGTGCTAGAGGATCGACAACTAACGAGATACAAACTCGGGTCCCTTCCACCTCCGTGAAATTTCGTGGCGGTCTGGGGTATGAGGTGTATCAAGATCTTGCCATCTAAAGTGAAGCACAAGTTAGTTCATGTGGCCCTGCCCACAACACCATGCCAGGTTTACCAGTCTGGATATGCTAGTCTAGCCCAGTGATCGCGTGACTCAAGAAGCTGCTGCTTCTCAGTGGCGCCCAGAACAAGAGATGACACTGCAACAGGGTCAGGCTGCCAGGCAAGCCATTCTGCCCCCCTGCCAAAGGACCCTGCCGATCCAGTGGTGATTGAAGGGACTGGCAGGGAGAGATGCAGGGCTTGGAGTCTGGCAGGCCACTGTAGGTGAATTACAGCACTAACCGTTAGGATTTTAGAGCAAAGCGCTGTCATCGTCTACAAATAACCATTCTCCACTTGAGAAACACCCTTTGGCTTATTACTGGCCTTCATAGAAAATTAATTCATAGCCACCAGCCACCAAGACACCACGAGGCCTGAGCGCCCCATCATGAATTGAGTGTTGTCTGCCGCAGAGAGTCATAAAGCTGGACATGCGTAGCAGCACTCCACCACTAAATGGAAGCAGGTCCTAAAGGCAAGTGTGCATTGCACGAGAAAGGGGCTCTGCGTCTGCCATACTGCACCCATGACCTCCTGGGGAGTTCCTTATAACCAGTGGACCAAGGAAGAGAACATTCTTGTTCGACTTACATATGGCTCTGCATAATATGCAGGCAGCACTCACAAGTGTACAGCAAGAGTCCTATCGCCCCTTTCTGGGACTTCCCTGAAGGACAATTGTCACGTGCTGTTTAGTAGATTCCACTCAGAGCAACGCTATGTACGGCAGACTAAGGCACGGCCTGGCCACGCACAGTCCTCACTACGGCTATGTGCGAGCCCAATGTGGAGCCACTGTGTCGGCCACATCCTTGAAGGTCTTCTTTTCTTCTTGTCCTCCTCTGGCCTCTACTTGACCATGCCTGTATCTCGTCCAGGGACAGGTTGCTCCTGATAACATATTCGAGATGTTGTTCCACTTCTTAAACTTGTTTCTCAAAGGGCAGTAATGGACACTGTGGCCTCAGCCGTCTTGCTGCCTAACTGGTCTGGTGAGGGCTGGCTCCTATCTTTGTGGCTAGATAGCCCTCTGATCATGTCCGCACTCCAGTTTCCAATTAAATTATCCATTCAACTTCGGGTTCCAATCACTGAAAAGCAGTATAACAAAAAAGGACAACATCGGATTTCTGAGTTCTACCTCAATTTCATTTAGCTCATCTTTAAACATTTATTCCTTGGCTAATTCATTCCTTTCTGACATGTTCTTATATACGATTAGCCTTTTCTTGAATAAAGAAGACCAAATAAGAATCCACGACACAAAAGGCCTCATGATGCTTCTTCTGAATCCCCATGGCTGGACTTCAATTCTAAATCTTCCTTCTCTCCTTCCTGTCAGGAATCTGTTGAATAAAAGCCTGTAGCTGCTACTCCCCTGCCCCCCAAAAAGGTATCCATGCCTTTGAGTTATAGTGCTGGAGGAGAATGTTGACAGTATTCCGGACTGACCAGTATGGCGAGAGGAGACAACCCTGACACACACGTCTCGATTTTAAACCATGCAGGAGTTCCTTACTGTGTTTGCACAACTGCCTCTTGATCTACGTCCAGGTTCTTCATGCGCACAACGTAGTGCTCTGGAACGTCTGTTCTCAAGGCTGTCTATGGTTTGCTGTGCTTCACACAGTCGAATGCCTTTGCACGTCCAATGGAACATAAGTAAACGTGTTTGTGGGAGTCTCTGCTTGCAGCCAAGATCGATCTGACATCAGCAGTGATAGTCTTTGCTCCACATCCTCTTCTGAATCCGACCTGCACCTCTGGCAGCTGTTATTGGATGATCTTTAGCAACATTTTACTTACAGGTGATATCAATGGTACTGTTATACAGTTTGAGCATTCTTGAATCAAGAATGGAGTGAGTTCCTTGTCTTTTGAATGGGTACAAATATGGATCTTTTCCAGTCAGTTGGCCAAGAAGGGATCTTCCATATTTCCTGGTATGGGGGCTTCCCATCAGCTTTTTGAAACATTTCAACTGGTATTCCATAAATCCTTGGATCCTTGATGTCGGCTGGTGCTGTCAGCGCGCTGTGGACTATTTCATGCCATTGGCTCGTCGTCAGATTCTACCTCTTGAAATGGTGGCTCTTGTTGGTATGGTGACTCAATGGCTCTTCCCATATTCTTTTGGTGCTTCCAGCATCATTCAATATTGTGCCCATAGAACCTTTTAATCTGTATTCTAGGCAAAAAATCAGAGAAGCTGGATTATATGAAGAAGATGCAGTATCAGGATTGGGGAAAGGCTTATTAACAACCTGCAGTATGCAAATGGCACTACCTTGCTGGCTGCAATTTGGGAGGACTTGAAACACTTGCTGATGAAGTTCAAGGATTGCAGACTTCAATATGGATCACCACTCGATGCACAGAAAACAAAAATCCTCACAACTGCACAAAAAGGTAGCATCATGATAACTGGAGAAAAGATTGAAGTTGTCAGGGATTCCATCTTGCTTGTGTACACCGTCAATGCTCACAGAAGCAGCGGTCAAGAGATCAAATGATGCATGACCATAGGTGTGTCTGCTGCACCAGACCCTTTTAACGTGCTGCAAAGCAAAGATGTTTCTTTGAGGACTACTGTAGGCCTGAGCCAAGCCCTGGTATTTTTAATTGCCCCATAAGCATGTGAAATTGGACACTGAATGAGGAAAACTCAGAAAAAGTAGATGCATTTGTCGGAGGAGAATATTAAAAAATACCATGGACTGCCAAAAGAACAAACAGATCTCTCTTGGCCGAAGTACAGCCAGAATGCTCTTCCGAGGCAAGGATGGTGAGACGTGGTCTCCCACGCTTCAGACATTTATGAGGCGGGCAAACCTGAAGAAGGACGTCATTCTTGGTAAAGTAGGGGCAGCACAAAAGAAGGCCTGACACAGTGGTTGTAACAATGGGCTCAAACCTAACAACTGTGAGGATGGTGCGGGCCAGGTGATGCCCCGTTCGGCTGAATGCAGGGTTTGCTAAGAAATAAATGGCCGGATCCTCCTCCCTACTTGAAGATCCATGGAAACCTATCCACCATAAGTGGCCCTGCTGGTACTTGAAATACTGATGGTCTACCTCCAGGATCACAACAACACACCAGGCAGCTTAGTAGGACAGACCGACAGACAGCTGTTGGAGAGTTTCTACATACCTTCCTCAATTCACTAAAGCAGGCAACCGAGGCTTAGAGGAAATCAGAAATGGTTTGTCCGCGGTTACACAGCCATTGAGTGTCAGAATCAGAGCTAGGTTCCTGGTATGTCTGTTTGTTTGTTTGTCTGTTCAATAATATATATATACATATATATTATATAATACATATATATATTCCCAATATATCACCGTGGGCTTTGCTTGGGCTCTGCCTTCTGAGCTTGTGGCACTCCTTTTTTTTTTTTTTTTTTTTTAATGAACAGTGAAGGCTCCCAACAGGAGTCAATCAAAAGGAATTTGAACCAAGTTGGTGAACTAGAAAATCATGTTGGGAGTAAAGCGGATTCTTAACTACATGAAAATTAAATTTATTTTCTTCCTATGAGGCCTACCATAACTACTTGGAAGCTAAACCCCCCCACCCAAAAAAAAAAAAACAACCAAAAGGAGCAAAATGTTTAGAGTGATAGCAACATTGTTGTAGTATGTCTAACCTCTCATAAGGATGACTTCTTCAAAGAGATTACATTTTGTTTGAGAATTAGTTATTGTACACTTGTTTTAAAACGATACTTCAAGAGTTTGACATCATTTAATTTGCTAAAGCGAATAACAGTAAGAATGGACAGGCACTTTACTGTATACATGAAGTCTTATTTAATCTCCCAACAGGAATGCTTCAGCACAGCAGATACCTTGGGCACAGTTCTCGTACGGGCAGGCAAGGGATCCGCACAAAGTTCATGGGAAAATTCCGTATCTTCTCATGCCATTTTTCCCACAAACATTTTTGAATTCCCCTTATATTAGTTTCTAGGGACCTTTCCTTTCCCAATGAGCATAGTCCAAAGGATGTTAATTTTGAGCTGCTTTTACAAGGACTATTAGATGGGGCAGCAATTCAGAGAATCATTTATTCTCTTAGTCAATGGCAGCTTCGCTCGGGACTGCACAAAATTTAATTGAAATCAATATCGAATATGTTTGTAGTTTGGGGGAAGACCCCCCAGATGTAAAAGCTAAATGAGCAGCTCACTAAATTGCCTCTGAAGGAAGCTGGATCACCTTGTACCAAGAGATCTGTGTTTTGTCGGCCTTTGTTGCCATGGAGTTAGAAACACACCTTTGCAGGAAGGAGATGGAACTGACCTCAATCACTTAGCAAAAAAAAAAAAAAGGTGAGGCATCATGGGATATCCAGGAGACAATAGAACCAAGAAAGCTGAACAAGGTATGAAGCAAAGATAAAGAAATAAAGTCCCTAATGGCTGCAAGGCTGAGGAGAGATTTCGAGAACAGGAATGCTAATAGGGATTTTGAAGCTGTTGGTTGTGGAACACACATGATAAACTCATTCCTCTCTTCCTTTAGGAAATCTTCAGCAAAGTCTACGTTGTTTGCAAGTGCTTTCTCAGGAAAAAGTGGATTGGGAGGAAGAGATGAGGAGCCACAAAGAGGTGCTGAACGCTGCACCTCGGTTCACATCAGACAGCATATGAACTATGCAAAGGGATGTGGATGAAGCAAGGCTGACTTGGGGTACCCCACCCACCCACCCAAAGAAGAAGATGTAAAAATGTTGGCTGTTATAAAGCACATGTAGAAAGATATAGCAAGGTAAAGCCAGGCTTCGAACTGTATACCTAATTGTTAGGAATAAAAGAGGAAAAAGGAGGGGTGTTGCTGAAACACATAGAAGAGAAGAGGGTGAGGGTGTGTGTTGATATGTGCAGAGCTATGGTCTAGGAATTGGGAAATCTGTTCAATAAAGGGTACCTGTAACCAAACCAAACTCACTGCCATTGAACCGATGCCAACTCATATCTCCGTACGGATACCCATAGGCTTTTTTTTCTTCTTTTGTGTTTCCATTCACAATATTCAAATTATTTAACCTCTGGGACCTTGGTGGGAACCCTGGAGGCAGAGCACGAAAACGGAAAAAGATTGAAAGTTTACATGAGGTCCAGCTTTAGAAAAGTAAACATCCTCTTAGAATCCATGTTGTTTTCGCAAAAGCACCTTGTTATGAGCACCTTATTAAACCTCAGAGCACATAAAGACCCTGAAGATTTTCTCATGAACATCAATATTAAGATACCCCAAATAATTGGACTAAGATGTTTATAGATGTGATCTCAGTCCCCTTAAAGACTATTTTTGCATAAGCACTTAAGCTTCTTAATCACAAGTAGCCTGCCAAGTAGTTTTTCAGAAACAGGACTGGAAAGAAAAGATTGTAAATATTCATATTTTATATAAATATTACATACACAAATAACTCCAAAACAGGAAAGATAAAAACCACATTGCTTGGACTAAATAAAAGTCATGCCAAACTAATTTAATAGAATATATTGCACAAAGGTAATCTTATTAATTTCACATATGCCCAATTCCACATAAATTTATAGCACATCTATTATGCATGAGG
This sequence comes from Echinops telfairi, assembly GCF_000313985.2. Classification (NCBI taxonomy): domain Eukaryota; kingdom Metazoa; phylum Chordata; class Mammalia; order Afrosoricida; family Tenrecidae; genus Echinops; species Echinops telfairi. The sequence goes on along the minus strand of NW_022103968.1, from coordinate 29,927,116 downwards.
GGACTCCAAAAAGTTCATGGAAAACGAGACTTAAAAGGTCCATGGGTGCATGGGGGGGAGGGGCGGAGGAAGGGAGGGGGACGGGGGGAAAAGGAAAATGAGCTGATTCCGGGAACCCAAGAGGAAAGCGAATTTTGGGAATAATGAGGGCAACAAATGTATAGATGTGCTTTACACAATTGATCTATGTATTGTGATGAATTGTATGAGCCCCAATAAATTGATTTAAAAAAATAAAATAAAAATAAAAAATAAAAAAAATTAAATGTTAAAAAAAACAAAAGGGTCCATGGGTGGTGAAAGAGTTTGCAATCGGCTGCTGGACTAAAGGAGACCAGGTCAGACACTCCCACAGGCATGATGGGAGAAAGGTCTAGGGATATGCTTCATAAAGATTACAGCTTTAAGCGGATGCCAAGGGCTTGAGTGGAAAGCAAATGTTTTGAGAATGATGAGGGCAATAAATGTACACATGTGCTTGACACGATGGATATATGTATGGATTGGGATAAGAGTTGTATGAGCCCCCCCAAAAACTGATTAAAAAAAAAAAGATGACAGCTTTAACAACAACAACGAAGCCCAGTGAACGGTTCTATTCCATGACACATGTGCTTGCAAGGAGTCTGAGTCAGAGCACTGAAAACAATGTGTTATTTTTGTCGGGGCTATTAGCTATCAAACCAGATAATTTACATCCAGAAGGAGTTAGTTTTCAGGGACAAAACGAGATGCTAGTCACTCAAATACAAAGTCTAATAGGACAAAGGCCACAAGCAAAGGTCATGCAAAGGGTTCAAAAGCTGAAAGGAGAAGGGTAAAACCAGTAGAAGTATTCACACCCACTCCACAGAGAACAGCCGACTTTCCCCACTCGTTCCAAGGCTAGTAGCTAGGAGGATGGGTCTCAGTTGTGATCGGGAAGCTCATCAGGAGTGGGGATCAGGAAGGAGAAAAGAAGATCAGAAAAGCACCAGACAAAAAGAGAATAAATAGATGGATTATTTAATCAGGCATGGGTCTAAAAATGCTGAATTAAGAAAGCCAGAATGTTCTCAATTGTTTGACTTCTGAAGGAGACAAAGCAGAGATTTACGGTTTTGAAGCTTCTGCCAATTTACAGAAATTGTGCAAAGGCATGACTCTCCAAGAAGGCCCTAATTTCAAGAGACTAAACAATGCGTTTTCCTATAGCAGAAGAGCCACAGGCTCACCCTTGACTAATGGGTATAGAACACAATCCTTTTAAGGGATTATGATATCAGTTCTGATACTGTCTGACCACAGGGCGGGATCTCGGTCCATCTCAACTTCTCCAAGTCATTCGCCGCAGCGAGGATTGAACAAAATCGCCCGTTAACCACGAACTCTGTTGTTGTGTGTAAGAGTTAAGTAATATTGGTAAAGAGGTCTAAGACACGGAAAGTGCTAAATTTAATGATTTATTATGAGCATCTCCTCCCCGTGCAGATGTTTCTGGTTTAAAAACCGTGAGCCATGTGCTCAACACAGTATCCGCAGGTCCGGTGAATGGGGGAGCGAGCAGGATCGACAGAGAGGCCTTATGAAAACCACGGGATTGGGAAAGAATGAACATCTGAGGCGTGGGGGAGGCAATGCAGACGAGAAATCAGATGACGCCGAGAGATGTGCACTGGGATGCACTTTGGAGAACAACAATCTGCAGACCAAACCCTAACACACAACGGCCGAAAGGGAGTGCCTACCCAGGGAGAAGTCAGAAAAGGTGCGTGGGGGGAAGAGATGAAAAAGCTAGGATTTGACAAATTTGCTTCAAATGTGTCCTTGGGAAAACAGGAAATGTAAGCCTTGGTGAAAACAATGTGACACGAGAAACCATAATTAAACCAATTGAAAACGAAAGTGTGAACACACACGCTTGGAAGACTCTCAAACCCGGAGCAGAGATTAGTGACCTGAGACAGGCCTTTAAGCACACAGAGCAAGAGAAGGTCCAGGAAAGTCCAGCAGGGTGCTCAGCCTCGCAGGACGCCTTCGTGAGCACACTCTATCCATTCATTTCCCAGAGAAATGTGGGATGCAGTCTGACCAGCCTTTTCTGAGTCTAAAGGGTGATTCTTGCGTTTAACTTACTTTTTGTCACACTAATTCTAGTTGCCTATCCCAATTTTATCCTAGGAAATAAAGGGGAAATATCAGTATGCTTCAAGGGATAGTGGAAACCACATTGGATTTTTTTTCACAGTATTGCTGGCACTTCATCCACATATCACACAATTCACAAGCAACGGCTCAGTCATCCCAAGAAGAGTTGTACAATCGCTACCACCATCAATCTTAGGACGTTTCTTCTTCCTTCTGCCCTGCTTCCCCGAAAATAAGACAGTGTCTTATATTAATTTTTGCTCCCCCCCAAAAAGGTCTTATTTTCAGGGGATATCTTATTTTACCATGAAGAATATGGTACACGTTTATTGTTTATTGTTTTATTAAAAGAGACCTCGCACTTCCTGTCTGCTCCGGCTGCACTGTGGCCAACAGTGAGCTGCGCGGTGGTGCCCGCCACTACAGTCCAGAGTCCAGAGTTATGGTAGCTTCGGGGGGCCTTATTTTCAAGGAGGTTTTATTTTCGGGGAGATGCCTTATATTTCAGTGAGAGGCAAAACTGCAAGTAGGTCTTATTTTCAGGGATGTCATACTTTCGGGAAAACAGGGTACTCATTGATATTAGTGTCATTTGTTAAATTGTGGCAAAAATATACACAGTGGATTCTTGCTCTTCATTATTTGTTGTGACCTTAAGGCTCTGGTGAGCTCCCACTCTCTCACTCGTAAAGTGGGGATCACAAGGGCCTTGTTTGCAGACCGTAGGAGAGAAGGTCTATGCAGCACACAGCTGGCACATGATTGGCGCTCCGCAGCCCTCCTCTCCTCTTCTTTCAAATTGGGCTGCTAACTGCAAGGTGAACAGTTTGAAACCACCTGCCTTTCTTCCGGAGACAGACAAGTCTTTCTAGTCCTGTCAAGAGTTACATTGTTGAAAACCCACCGAGGCAGTTCTGCCCTATCCTATAGGTTTGCTCTGAGTCAGAAGGGACTTCATGCTACTGAGGGAACCCACATGGAAACACACACAGCACACACAGGCAGACACGTTTCTCTACCAGCCACACCAAACAAACAAATCACATCCATTGCCATCGAGTGGATTCCGACACATAATAACCTTGTTAACCATTTGGTATCAAATCAAGTCTGACTCCTAGTGACCCTGTAAAACAGAGTAGCACTGCTCCCTAGGGTTTCCAAGGCTGTCAGATCACACAGGAACAGACAGCCTCACCTTTCTCCTGACGAGGGGCTGGTGGTTTGAACAGTTGACCCTGCCATTAGCAGCCAACACTTATCTTCACCCAACAGCACGATCAGAGTTCTACCCTCAAAATTAGCCACCTGACCTGTGACATCCGTGTTAAAACAATCAGTTTCCCTTCCCAAACAAGATTTTAAAAGACTTTTATTCTTAGACTCACCTTTCAAAAGTGAGGGCTGTTTTCTTTAGGAGCAAGCGAGAACAAGACGACACAGAGGAAGAAAGACTGGCACAGTGGGATGGCAATGGTGTGAACGTCCAAGGAGTTAAAGAACCCTGGGTTGGTCTGAGCAAATTGTTTCACTTCTCTGAAACTCCATTTATTAACCGACGAGACAACACTTCAAGTGTTTTCTTACAGCTCCCCAACTCTATAATCAATGGCGGTGTACCTTTTCCTTCTGAGCAGATGGTGGGATGAGGGTAGAGCTAGAGGGGAATGCCTAAATGTCTCTAAAATCCATGAGATTCTCTACGCTCGTTCCCAGCATGGGTGGGCGGGACAGGGTGAAGAACTGCTGTAAATGAACATAACTCTTTAGAAATGCTGTTTGGTCAAGTGCATCCAGAACACGAGCCTCCCACATGGTCCCAAAGGACAGGTCTAGTTTTGGGAGGAGCCATGTTGATTGGTCCGTTTAATCGTCTAACGTAGCTAACCCAGATAAAGATAATAATGTAGGTGTTTGCTAGAGATGCTGTGAAGAGTAAATTACACAGGTCATATTCTGCCTCAATCACAACCAAATACATGGTACATATGAGATACATAAATGTTTTGACCCAATAACTTCATTCCGGGAAGTATATTCTTAATAAATGATTACCAGAAAGAAATAAAAGTGTTTGATGAGATAGTTTATGGTATCAGTGACAGTAGTAGGAAAAAGAAGAAAATGAAACAGTAAAAAACCTAGAAGTCCAGAAGTTGAAAGGTTCCAAGTGTAATGAACATACCTGGCAGAAAACGAAGAAATCTTTATAATGAGCAGTTGATATTGCAGGGAAAATGCTAAGTGAAAAAAATATGGCCCAAATTGTGGGTACATTACGATTTTAATGATATAAAACATGCACACAAGTATGTGAGGACTTAGGACACAGGGAATCGAATGAGCTCTTACGTTTGGGTCATTCTAATTACCACTCCTTCCCCCCACCCCTCGCCCCCCAATATTAGAATGATGTTGGTATACACAGCACCTGAAAATGTCACTAAGAAAGCAAACAACGAAACAAAACCCAACCTTCCAGGTCAAAAGTAGCAGGTAAAGCGCCAGTTCCGGCTAGTCTAGGGTTGCCAAGGGAGGCTGCACCAAGCCCCAGGTAACCTCCCACAAGGTTATTGGAGGTATGTTTGTGGCACAGCTCGTTTATTTTGATATTTATAGATTGGTTGACTTAAATGTTTAGTGTAAATTGGGTGGAGTGAAGTCACGTTTCCATTCTGTAACTCAGGCATCTTGAGTTTCAGGTCACTGTTTGCAGTGCTCCTGCTTTCTCCGTGTGTCTCCTGCTCCCATTCATTCTCCTGTCCCAGCCCTCCTGAACTGGGCCCTTGGGCAAATGCTGCCCTTTAGATCTCAAATGGTTGCTTATTCTAAGATGTTCTTACCTCACTAGTGAGATTGTTCCCCGTCTAGACCTGCCTATTGTTTGACTGGAAGTTGAGCCAAGAGCTCATTTCCAGACATTAAGGGTGAATAAAGACCGTAGTCTAAATCCAACCAGTAACCCCGGTCTTTTATGGCTTAAAAAAATGACTAGATTTAAAACTTCTCTAATCACACCATCAAAGTACTTTCTCTAGATACCAACCAAACTCAGAAAGGACAAAAAAAAAAAAGTATCTCTGTTATAATCTGACTGTATAAATGCACAATAGTTTACCTGAACTGCATAAATACGTTTCTTAGTTTTGTTGTCACTCTACATACTGATCAAATATTTTTTAAAAATCAAGCTCACAGCCGTCTAGTTGTCCCTACAGATGAGGGTAGATAACTTCCCGCGTGGGTTTCCAAGACTAACTCTTTACAGGAATAGAGAGTTTCATCTTTCCATGGTGAGAGGCTGATGGTTTCAAACTGTTGACCTTGTGGTTAGCAAACCAACGTGGACCCCGCCGTGGCAGCATTCTACTCCACAACTTCAAACTCACGGCCATCAAGTTGGTCTGACGCACAGCAACTCGACAGAACAGGGCAGAGAGTAGAAAGTTTCATCTTACCCCCAGCATTCGGCTGGTCATTTCGAACTGCTGACCCTTCAGTTGGCAGCCCAACACATAATCACTAGGCCAGGTGCCTTAAACTTTATGAACGATATCCAACTTGGTGTGAGGATCCCTGATGGCACAGGGAGTTACACGTTGGGCTGCTAACTGCTAGGCCACTAGCCGTTCCGCAGGACAAAGATGAGGCTTTCTACTCCTGGAAAGAGTCTCAGAAACCCACAAGGGCAGCATGACTCTGTTCTAAAGGGTGGCTATGAATCACGATTGACCCAGTGGCAGTGAGTGGGGTTTTACTCAAATTGGTAGCAGTAGTCAATGAAAACTGTAATAGCGGAACACCAAAACGTTAAAGGAATACCATAAGCATGCAAGGGTTAAAAATAAACTGAGTAAACAATTCCAACCATACAAAAGCAGTGCAGTTGAAAGCACATCCCTTTGGAACATTTATTGCTAAGTGATTCATGGACTGTAACAAAATTAACGACTGTTAAATTCTTAGGTCAGGTGTGTGGGAGAATTATTTGTACTTCTATCATTTGGTCGCAGATCTTTCAGACGCAAAACTGGAGATGAGAAACACACAAGGACTTCCAAAAGAACGACCCCATTCTCCTTTCCACAACCATTTGAAGCACCCTTGCTAAAAAAAATTTTTTAAAAAAGGTTTAACAACAAGTTACAAACTCTTTACACAATTAGGTGAAAGAAAGAAAACCTAGGAAATTAAATATTAGTGATTAGAAGGAATTCCTAAGAAGAAGTGATGCATTTAAATTGTGGTGCTGAATGAAGAATATCGAAAGTACCATGGGCTGCTAACGGGACAGACCAATCTGTCTGGGAAGAAGTACGATCGGAGTGCTCCTGAGAGGCAAGACTGGCGAGAGTTTGCCTTACATACTTAGGACATGTTGTCAGAAGAGGTCAGTCCCTGGGAAAGGACATCATGCTTAGTAAAGCAGAAGGACAGCGAAGAGAGGAAGGCCCTCACGAGATGGATGGACACAGGGACTGCCCACAGGCTCAAGCAATGGGACAGTGATAAGGATGGCACAGGACTGGGCAGTGTGTCAGTCTCTTGTGCATGGGGTCACTATGGGTCAGAACTGATTCAATGGCGCCTCACACCAACAAAAAGGAGGTAAAAGAGCCCTTGGGATGAAATGTGCTACCTGGTCTCTGCACTATCAAAATTCTCAATTGTCGGAAACCAAAACCTACTATTACAACCCAGGCCTCATCACAATCTCAGAGATACTTCACAATCAGAAATTAAAATAAAAATTCTTCAGTGCCTCCTGACATCATTAAGTCTGTCTTCTAGTTAACCTGACAAATATTTATGGAGACTTAATCATGTGCAAGGTGCAGGAATAGTATTGAGAATTATGATGGATAGAGTTTATGTCAATTGGACCTGCCTGAATGAAGGTAGGGGCAGAGCACACACACACCCTTCACCCCCCAACCTATAAATCATGTCATAGCCCAAGGACACTTCCTTAGGGGGATGGCCTCTTGTCTAAGCACGAGATCCAGAGCAGAGCTGAGCACTCTCACCTCTTCACCTTGAACTGGATCTGGTTCATGTGTCCTCTGTTCTGTTGCATGTTGATTCCAGGAACCTGCAGCAGACTGCAAACCTCAGATTCACTTGTCTGACATCGGATTCATTTACTTCTCTCCCCACCAGCATGTGGCCCACCCTGCTTCCTGTTTGTCAGCTTCTGCAGTTAAACGAGTCCAGAGCCTCTAGCATACATCTGATTTACGGGTTCAAACTGAACTGGGTTTACCTACTTCTACACCTGTGTAAGCCAGCTCTTGTTATAAATTTCTTACTATATCCATACACATACAAACATCCCTGGATTTGTTTCTCTGGAGAACCCAACCTAACACAAGAATCAACCCAGAAACAAAAAACACATCAATCTTTTCTTTCAGAGGGCCCCATGCATGATGCTTGCCTTCATTGTCTCGTGCTGCTGTCACAGAAGTACCGCCAAGGAATGGTTTTGTAAAGATTCATTCTCTCGCAGTTCAGGAGGCTTTACGTCCAAATCTAGGGTGCTGGCTTCAGGCGTAGGCTTTCCATCTTCATCAACTCTGGGGAAGGCACTTGCTTCTTTTCAGCACCTGTGGGCGCAGCACTCCGTGTTTTGACATCAGTCTTCCTCTGGAGCTAGGAGGTTCTCGGGATGTGCCGTGCTCCTGGCTCTTTTTCTTTGTGGTAGCCAATTCTCTGTTTCTCTGCTCGCTTCTCTCTCTAATTATCCCTTGTATGATGAAAGGTGATGCAAGTCACACCCCAGAGAAACACCCCTGTCATGAGATCTGACCTGTGACCTGAGTAAGGAGATTACATCCTACCCCAGGCCCCTGTCAACTGACTGGCTGATCCCATCAGATGACATCACAAAAGATGAGTATGTACATCATTACGTAACTACTAAATTACATCACTGCATAATCGCCAACCAACTGAGAATCATGGTCCAGTCAGGTTGACACAATTGTGGGAAGCACAAAATGAGGCCAACAAATCATGACAACATTTTATGAACAGAAGCGTCTTATACCATCCTTTATAGATAACTTTAAGAATAAAAAAGATACTCAGAACTAGACCAGTGCCTTTTTTATTTTTTTCTGAGTTGAGTTTAAGTCTCAATTTAGAAAAGCCACAAACTAATTCATCAACCAGTTAACTGTCTAGCTCCTAAAATAAATGGCCTTATGACAAGTCTCTTGTTTCCCCTGAATGATTTTAATTATCTCAGTAGCCGAGAATTGTGAGTAACATCTGTGACAGAAGTGGGAAGTGTACTGCTGAAAAAGCCATCAACACTTTCATTTTGGGGGTGTTCGACCTTTGTAGAGTTGTCCTCTCTCCCGGAGCAGACAGGAGACGGAGAGTTAATTTGACTAGTCACCGAATGCCATACATTGGTATAAGCACTTTATTTACACTGTTTCATTTAACTCTTACCAAAAATGCCTATGAAGTAGGTAGTGGTATCACTTTCATTTTGAAGAAAAAAAGACTTGAAAAGATTGAATGTTTCATACATAGCCACGAAGCTATTAAATATTTCCCTTTTCTCTGAAGATGCAAACGTATGCATTTGATGTAAACATGCATTCATAGTCAAATTACATGAAAGAGATGACCTACTCGGAGGTCAAGTAGTAAATCAAAATTTCTTTAAACACAACTAAAATTGTACAAAGAGCAGAAGACAAGTTAACCAATTAGATCCTTATAGAAACTAAATATTTAGGCTCACCAAAAGTACAAAAAGGCTGCCTATTGAAAGTATTTAGGAATGACATGATCTAATAAGGGTCTGATCTCTAGAAATATATAGGAAGCATCAACTCAACAATGACAAAAGGTCCAACAGCCTAACTTAAAAGTAGTCAAAAGGCACAAACAAGCACTTCACCATAAAGGACATTCAAATGACAAAATACCTGTAAAGATGTGTAAGATTAGAGAGCTGCAAATCAAAACTACAGCGGGGAATAACTCCTTCCTGCTAAAATGGCAAGGGAGGGAGGGGGGAAAGAGGGGCGGATACCAAGGGCTCAATGGAAAGTCAATGTCTAGAAAAGAATGAAGGCAACATACGTACAAATTCGCCTGACGCAGACGATGTATGCGTTGTAACAAGAGTTGTAAGAGTCCCCAATAAAATGAGCTTTTAATTAAAAAAATTGTAAAAGAGGGAGATAGAACACGAAATGCTGATGGAGCCTGTGACAACTGCAACCATTCTACCCGACTTGTGGGGTGTAAACGGGGCAAACCACTATGTTACATGGTAACGTCCTTCCTCAGGAAAACTAGAAATAAAGCCACCTGACGATCCAGCAATTCCATTTCAAGTTATATGCCCAAGAGACCTAACAGAAGTGACACAAGTACACAAATCCAGACCCACAGTCACTGTGGTGCTAGTCACAATAGCAAAAAGGCAGGAAGGACCTGTGTGATTATGAATGGATGAATGGATACGCAAAACTGCAATACGTACCACACGGTGGAATCCTATACAGCCACGAAGAATAATGATTAGTTCATAAAACATCTTGTAACACTGGTGAGTCTGGAAGTCATGCTGCTAAGCATGGTAAGTCAATTAAAAAGGACATGTGCCACCTGGCCGCATTTTTTATAAAAAAGATAAGAAAAGGGACATGTACGGAAAGCAGTGCTCAGTGCTGGTTGCTAGAGATGGGAGCAAGAGGGAGGAAAAAGCATTCTCCAGCTCAAGGCTGAGGAAGCTTTTTTCTGCTAAAGGCCATTTGCATTTGGATGTTTATAGCATCATGCACAGGCCCTGCTCATCAACATGTAATGAACTCAACCATTACAGTAGAGGAGAGTTCATTAAATGGAGGGCCTGTTTGCGATGTCATAAATATCCAAATGGCCCTGGGCAGATAAAAGCTTCCCCACACCTGGACTAGAGGGTGAGTCCTCCTCCCTCTGTCTTCCATCTTTAGTAAGTAACTCACCCCAATGTAATGGCCGAGGAGCTCTGGCTGCCTAGCCATTACCAGCGGGGCTGCTAAGCTCAGGGTCAGCAGTTCCAAGCTACCAGCTGCTCTGCAGAAGGACAAGGTTTTCCACTCCCATAAAAAGTTACAGTCTTAGAATGTCACAGAGTGGTTCTACCCAGACCTATAGGATCTCTGTGAGTCAAAATGGACCAGATGACAGCAAGATTGTAATGGCTGGAACTGCTTCTCTCTGGGAAGCATGTGATGTTAGCTGGTATTGATGATTTTTCAGCCTGTGGGCTGGACATTCTCCACCCCTGCTGTAGATAATAAACATTTGTTATTTGGGGTAATGGAAAAGATAATACTAAATGAGACTGAAGTGTATGCAATTGGACTAACTAGAGATCTCCTAAAGATATCTATAAAGGATTAGTATAGCATACATCTGTTCATGAAATATTGGCATGAAGTAAACAACCCACCCTCAAAATACGTATCAACTTGGCTGGGTCATCATTCTCAGTGGTTTGGCAGTTATGTAGTTATGCAATCACCCTCCATGATAAAGTATGTATGTCCCTAAGAATTACACAAGAATAAACACCATTTTTGGTAAACGCTATAACATACTGTGTATACTCGAGTATAAGCCAACCCGAATATCAGCTGAGGCACCTAATTTTACCACAAAAATGGAATAAAAAATGTGCTGACAAACTCGGCTTATACATGAGAATAGACGGTACATGGGTTTGCAGCAATAGCAGCAACAACCAAAACTATGTGTGTGGTTATATAAGTAGCTATGCATGGAGGTGTGTAGAGGATTGGTATTCTGTTGTCTTTGTCGTTGTTAGGTGCCATGAAGTTGGTTCCGAGGCATCGTGACCCTGTGTACAACACAAGGAAACACTGCCCAGCCTTGCACTCTTCTCCCCATTGTTACGACTGAGTCCAACGGTGCAACCGTTGTGTTACTCTCTCTTGTTAAGGTCTTCCTCTGTGTGCTGAGCCTCTCCTTTACCAAGCATGATGCACGTCTCCAGGGACGGGTTCCCCCTGATACCATGTCCAACGTATCTGAGTAATTCTTCCAAGATAAATCTCTTTATTCTTCTGGCAGTCCACCGCACTTTCAACATTCTTCACCAACATAATTCAGAGACGCCCATTCTTCGGTCTTCCTTGTTCGGTATCCCACGTTCACAGGCATATGAGATGATGGGTCAGCTATACCTTACTTCTCAAAGTGACATCTTTGCTCTTTAACAGTTCAAGATCCCGGTGCAATAGGCTGGCCCAAAGCAATATGTCACCTGATTTCTTGACAACCGCTTCAGTGAGTGCTGCAAAAGGGTTCAATTAAAATGAAATCTTTGACGATTTCAATTTCTCTCTCCATTTATTACAATGTTGTCTATCAGCCCAGTGGTGAGGATTTCTGTTTTCTTTACACCAAGTTGCAATCTACACTGAAGGCTAAAGTCTTAGCCTTCCATCAGCAAGTGATTAAAGTCCTCCTCTCTTTCAGCAAGCAGGGTTGTGCTATCTGCATATCAAAAGTTATTAATGAACCTTCGTCCAATCTGATGCCTCATTCTTTTTTCAAAACAGTTTTATTGGAATATACTTCACTTTGCATACAATTTAATTATTCAATAATATTAAGAAGAATTGTGTAGTCCATTTCAGAACATTTTCTTCTCCTAGTTAGTGTTCTTATTTTCTCACTTCCCCCTACTTCCCCTACCCCGAGTTAGTGTCTCTATAGATTTACCTTTCCTGTGCTTTGTATACAGGAAATTATACAAAACACATTCAGGAAATAAACAAAAACCCACCTGCAAAGATGGAAAACAATAATATATAACCAATCAATATTAAAGCAGAAAATATTACAAATTGAAGCAACTTTAAAATGGGTCAAAAGGAAGCTCGAATGATAAGTTATATACTTTAACCTAACTACATTTACCACAACCCATTTTACAAAGCTCTCAGTCTCATAAAAGGCTACTTACAACCCTAGACAATGGTCAGAAGAGATTCACTTGAGGCTTAATTCATGTGGGAACTGTGCAAATGGATTTTGGGATTCCATTGCCATTCGTAGCCTTCTGCAAACCAGGTGTATTGAATTTAAGCTCTGATACCATTCCCTCATTCAGATTTAGATTTTATTGTTTACAATCCCTGGATCACGCAGGCTAGTGTGACTCTTCAATGTTTTTCATACAGTCCAGCTTCTCAGATTACTTGCTCAGCATATAAGTTAAATAAGTATGGGAAAAGGATACAACTCAACTCTAACGCACAGTTTTCCTGATTTTAAGCCCTGCCGTGGTCTCTTCTTTTCAAAATACCTCTTGGTCCAGGTTCTGCATGAGTACAATGAAGTGTTCTAGAATTTTCAGACTTCTCAATGTCACTCAGAGTGTATTATATTCCACACAGTTGAATATCTTTTAACAATAGTCTGTAAGACACAAGTAAACATCTTTCTGGTATTTTCTGCTTTCAGTCAAGATCCATCTGACATCATCACTGACATACCTTGTTTTATGTCCTTTTCTGAATTTGGCTTGTATTTCAGGAAGCTCCCTGATAATATACTGCTACAATCCATTTTAAACTATCTTCAGCTAAGTTTTATTTACATGTTATGTTAATGATATTGTTCGAGGATATCTGCATTCAATTGGGTCACCTTTCTTTGGAATGGCACAAATATGGATCTCTTCCAGTCAGTTGGCCAGGTCTTCCAGATTTCTTGACAGAGATGTGTAAGTGTTTTATCAGCTACTAAAACATTTCAATTGTCATTGAAATACATAGATGTGTGTTTTTCTCTCACACACACACACACACACACACACACACACACACACACGAAGCGCTCAGGAGGCACAGCTATTGATGCTAGTTAGCATTGGGTTTCTAGGTTTGAAGGCTTAAGATCACAGTCTCATGAGGCAAGACAGTCCATTGGTTTAGTTTATGGTTACCATTTACTGGTTGAGGCAAGGGGAGGAAGGTACAGGGGGGCAGTCAGGGAAACTAGATTAATGGAAATGAAGCTGCCAGAATGAAAATGAGGATATTAACACATTGTGAAAATGTATCCAGTATCTTGAACACAGGTATAGAAATTGTTAAATGAGACCATTTGCTATGTAAAATCTCCCCATAAACACTACAAAATACCAAAATGCAGAGAAGAAGAAAGAGATCATTTGAAAAGGTTAATATCTACTAAATAAAGTTAACTGGTCAAAATGTTTCAAACATCCTAGTTTGGTGAGTAGCAGCTGGATCTTAAAAGCTAGCGCGTTGCCGCCTAAGATACATCTATCAATCTCTACTCACCTGGAGGAAAAGAGAAAGAAGGAAACCAAAAACTGGAAGAAGAGAGTGTTCCACAGGAACTGCTGTATTTTCACACCAGTGATGCAAACATTACACATTTTTTTTTTAATCAACCGTGGCCTGCCTCCAAGCGATTTGTGTAAGCATGCTAGGTGAATGCTTTTCCAGCAACATGTAAAAAACATTAGCATCATGTGCTTATAAAAATACCTTAGATGGAAAACATAGTTGGCAAAAATATATATATCACAGCAGCCTATGCAAACCAGAGCCTCCTGTAGCTTGAAGCTAGAAGAATTAGAGGGTTCGTATCTACCACTACCAACTCTTCTGACAGGGATGCAGAGGATGGACCCTGGGAGAATGAGAGAGAATATAGAACAATACTCACATTCTTAAAAAATGTGGACCTAGAGCTATTGAGGGACCCTTGAGGTTATCGCCCTGGAACAGTCTTTAAACTCTGAACCAAACTGACTCCTGGAGGTGACCTGTCTGTCCACTAAGTACCAGAGTGCTTCATAAAGCAAAGAATATTACTTTGAGTCCGGTGCAATCTCTAAACAACATGAGAGCAAGTGGTCAGCACTCACTGGTAAGGGGCATGGGTAGCAGGGAAACTAGATTAATGAAAATGAAATGATCAGAATGGAAATAATAAGGATGTCGATACATTGTGAAAAATGTAACCAAGGTCCTTGAACATGCTATATAGAAATTGTTAAATAAGAACCTAATTTGCTATGTAATTTCACCAACAACACAGTAAAATTACCAAAATTCACACAAGGAGAAAGAGCTCTGACTAGGTCAGTACCTCTTATATAAATTAAACTGATGGCAATCTTTCAAAGAAAGACTACTTTAGACTTATCTAGCTCCTCTGGTGAGTTCAACCAAACATTGAAGGAAACAGTATAGGTTCACCACAATCTCCCCCAGAAAGCAGTAGAAGAGCAAACACTTCATAAATCATTCTATGAAGCCCGCATCAGCCAAATATCAAGAGCATAGAGAGAGAATGCCAGAGAAGAAAAACTATAAACCCATACCTCTCATGATGCAAATGCCTCAATAAATAGTAGCTAGGGTAATGCAACAATGTATGCAAAGAATGCTATACTACAACCAAGTGGGATTTATCCTATATATTTAAGTATATCAGCATTCACATACCAGTATGTGTAATCCACCTCATCAACAGGCTAGACAGAAATCAGATGATCTGAACGGCTGATTCACAAAAGGCATTTGGAAAAACTGAAATCGAACAGCAATTCATGATAAAACCCCTCAGCAGTAGGAACAGAAGAAATCTACACCTTGGTAAAGAATAGCGACAAGAACCCTACAGCTAATGTCATACTTGCTGATGAGAAAAAACTGACACTTTCCCCTGAGGTTGAGAACAGGGCAAGGATGTCCCCTATCATTACTCCTTTCTAACATGCTATTACGTGGGCTGCCTTGTCCAATTATCAACATCTCTATCTCAACTTCCCTTGCCGAGTCTAAATATACTATCCTCTAACACCCATATATAGTACAGGTTCTGCTCTCTGGAACCACCCTAATAGAATCTTTCTTAATAGCCTCCACATATTCAACTATAGCTAGCTTTGAGTAAGGATTAGCAAGGTGATTGTAACAGGGCTCTATGATCTGACAGGTCTAGTATTTATTTCTGGCCTTATCATTTATGGAGTAACTTGAGCGAGTTACTTAACCACTCTAGGCTTCACTTTCCTCAGCTGTTAAATATTCATAACAGTAAAGCCTCATAATCTTGGTATGAGGATTAAGGAGATAATGCATGCAAAGCCCCACACGTAATGCCTGTCATCTGGCACCTGCTCAGTGATTATTACTAGTTCTCCTTATCTGTCTTACTCAGGCTAATCAACACCAGGTACCATAAACTATAAGACTTTGATTCCAGAGTTCTTGAAGTTCAGGTGGCCCACCTGACAATGCTACACTTTGTTAATGCAATCATCACGCACCCATTTTTCCGTGACTTCTTTCAGTATCAAAGATGCCTATGGCTAAGGATCTGAATCCAGAGTCACAAAACGATACTCGCTAGGTGACACCAACGATTCGGAGGAAAGGATTAGGAAAGAGAGAGAGCTGGAGCCGAGTCTGACACAGGAACCCTTTAGGAAGGGATACTTGGAAGTGGCTTTACGAGCGAGGACCTGTGTCAATAAAATGTCCAGGTGAGGCAAGCCACTATCCCTTGTGACCTTGGCTATGGTTTCTAGGGGCAAAAATAGCTTTAGTTCACACCGTTTTCTCAAAAATGACATGATTTCTTGACAGATGAAATCCTGCATGGTTGAAATCTATGGACAGCAAGCTGACACTAGAAGGTTACATCTCAGGTAATTTTATGACGACGTTAGGACGGTGCCTATGGAGGAGAGCCATCTCAATAACAAGTCTGTAAGGCAATGTGGCATCGCGTGCTAAGCTGATCTGCTCTTCCATCTTTGATTCTGAACAGCCCTTTCCCTCTGCATAGCTCCTTTCCTTGTCTGCAAAATATACAGGAAGAGCTCTCAATCCTTTCTCATCTAAAGCCCTGCGACCCAGGTTACACACGTGTGCATGCGCTTGTCAAAAGTCAGTCACTCGATGATTAGTCATATAATCATACATACATTATTATCTATATTTCAGGTACAAATTTTACTTGAAAATAAAACCTATAAAGAGAATTTATTTCAGTGAATGATGAATCTACGGAAATGCTTAAGGAATACATATCCTTATTTCTGCAAGGTATGTTAAAATGCACTAAAATAAGCTGCATTAATGGAGGGATAGAGCAACGAAGGGCAGAGTGATGGATAGGCATGTGATGAGAAAGGATACAAAAGTATCCACAGTAGAACCAATATGGGGAGTATATGAGTGTTTACTGTAAAAGTCTGTCAACTTGATTCTATGTTAAAATTATCCTAGTAAGATGTTGAAGGAAAAGGGGTATTTTGTAATATTAAAAAACTGTTCTATAACTTTGACTTCTCTGTACACATTAGAATAATAGTCTAAGTAATTGTGAGGCTGGTGCAGAGCTGACAGTGTACAGGGTCACGATGGGTCAAAACCAACTCAAAGGCCCTAATAACAAAAACAATATTAAAATACCAGTGGGGAGCCTACAGTCCTTGGGCACAAGGCAAACTTCTCTGCACTAACTTCCTCAATCCTTACATAAAGAACAGGTTCCCCCCAGAGACAAACAATAACAAGCAATGACAGGGATGTGGAGAAATTAGGGTCCTCATGAACTGTTAATGAGAAAGTAAAATAGTGGTTACTTTTGAGAAATAGTCGATATCGTCTCAAAAGTTTTCAAATAGTTAAATGTAGGGTTAGCATTTGACCCCCAGTAATTCCATTCCTAAGTTTTTTCCCAAGAAAAATGAAAACACAAACGCACACAAAAGTTGGTGCATGAAAATTCACAGTAGCATTATTCATAATAACTCCCAAATAGAAACAAACCAAATGTCCATTAACAATGAGTGGATAAACAAAGTGCATATCTAATTAAAATTTTTCATTCATTTTCAACAAATAGTGGGGTACTACAACACGGAGGAGCCTTGACATTATACTCCATGAAAGAGGCTAGCCACCAAAAGACCCCACATATTGTATGATCCTGTTTCTGTGAAATACCCAAGACAAGCACATCTATACAGACATAGAGCAGATGAGCGGGTGCCCAGGCTGAGCAGGGGTGGAAGTTTAGAGGGTGACAGCTAAACCCTGGGTGCAGGGTTACTTTGGGAGTATTGAAATATTTTAAAATCGATTATGGTATCAGGTTCCCCTGGATTATAGTAAGCACTCAACTACCTATTGTACGGTAGGCTGTTCAAGGTGCCTACCCAGAGGCACCTTGGAAGACAGGCTTTGGCAATATCTGCTTCAGAAAGGGCACAGGTTCCCATGCGTCAGAATCAAACAATACTAACAACTTGAGACACTACAGTGAATACACTAAAGCTACTGGATTGTAAATTTTATGATATGTGATTTCTAACTCATAAAAGCTACTAAACAATGAAAATTCAAGACGAAGACCATATTCAGCCTCCCAGGCCTCCTCTCTGATGCTAACCCTCTCGTGGTGCTCTCTGCCTCTGTTGGTTGGATTGTTCATTTCAATGGCCACACGGCGTTTACCGGCAAGTCTCTCAATATGTGGTTTATTAGGCAATAACAGGCTACGATTCAGGATCTGAAACCCTTCAGGACAGCTTCTTCTCAGCCATGTTCTCAGGCATGCTTCTCTCTGGCCTGGACTTCTTGGCCCCTGCCCTGCTTGGGCAAATGCTATCAAAGCTCAGCGAGCTTCTTTAGCACAATGAGTAAGAGTGGGTCTCACTGTTTCTCTTATTTTCTGCTTTCGATTCACTTTAAATTTTCTTACATATTCCTGGAAGAACTACTCAGATTTTCTTCTTGGATTTTATTTCATCTTCGCTGTTGAACTACACTAATTTCTGAGCTTTTCCTGATTTCGTTCCCTCATTCGCTTGGCAACTTTATACCCAGTGGCAATGTGTCAGAAACCGTTAGGCCTTTGAAGTACTGTGGTGCAGTAAATGACTCGATATGACATTCCGAGCTGTCCCAAAGCTCTGTCACTCCCACCAAATGACTATGTTGGACTATGCAGACGTGAACTGCTTATGGCCCACCCAGGGAGATTGGATAGCTTGCTACTAGTATAAATAAGGTGTATGCATATGTTTAGGAACCCTACTGTGAAAGATTGGTTATGTTCACCATCTCATTAGGCTGAATATGAAACAGCCCAAAAGCTAAAAGAGGAACCACACAATCAGAAAGAAGAGTCAGGAGTGCGGTGCACCCTTGGGCCCCCACGTCCTTGTGTGGTGAGTGTCTTCAATCCAGCAGAGAGCTCTCACATAGGAGAGTTGGCGAGAAGTGGACAGAGAGGCCACAGAACCAGGAGACCAGAGACTGCACAGCACACCGCCAGGCCTGCTCTGGGTCAAGAATGTCTCTGCTCCTGTGTGCACAGAACTGTCAGCGAGTGTCAGAAGAGTGTCCAAACACACACAACTCAGCATGTGACAACTGAACAATGGGCAGAAAAGATGGAGGCACCTACCAGTCATGCCCAAGGACCACAGGAGGGAAAGGGAAAGGGCATCTGCTGTTATTGGAAACTCAAAGAATAGCCTGTGTTGCAAAGGCAATGGCTTTCATGATCGGGAAAAAGAACAACACAAAACAAGCTGTCGTGGGCCTTACATGACACCTAACAGGTCCTCCCTCAGGACTTACGCAAAGTTGGCGGCCAGCCTCCTCTGGGAATCGACTGATCTGATAAGAAGTGCATTTCCAAAGACGAGCAGCCTCCACCCAATGATTGGTGGATGGGAGAGTCTGATGTCCCGGTCCACTCACTTGGGAGTCTGAAAGACCATCCTAGTTTCGGCCTTTCTTGAGGAGTTCGCTGAGCCCTTGTTCTGCGTGCACCGTGGACCAACATCTCCACGATGCTGCAAGTCAGTCTCTCTTCTTTCCCCTACAAGTGTTGGCCCTGAGGTCACTCCTCAATATCATTCCTTCCTGCGAATCCAAAGGGTCCCGGCAGAACTATTGGGTAACCATTGCAAGGTCAGCTGTCCAAACCCATCAGTTGCTACCCAAGAGAAAAACAGAGGCATTCTACTCCAGCAAAGATGAACAGGCTCAGAAACTCCACATTGGGTCCCAGTGGGTGAGAATCTACTCAAGAGCAGTGCTTTCAAGAGCCTGCATTCAGAAAGACAACCACCAAGCCGCAGCAGGAAGTTTATCTGAGAAAGAACTAAGACATTGGAAGCTCTCTAGGCCATCCCAGACGATAAGGAATTGAGCAAGTCCTTGATTGGTTATGGTGTTCAACTCAGCACTCCATAACCGGATAAACCAAGCACCCAAGTCACTGCCATCGAGTGGGTGCCGACTCACAGCGACCGCCCAGTAAGTGTGCGGGACTGTAACTGTTCACGGGAGTACAAAGCCCACTCTCTCCCTGGGAGCTGCTGGTGCCTTCATCTGCTGGCTGGACAGCAGCCCAGTGCTTAATCACTACACTGCCTGGAATAGAGAGACCAGCGGAATATCAGAGAAGACGGCAAAGGGATTAGGATTCTTCCTTTCCGAGAAAATGACGCTGTAAGCATAGAGAGTAAAATTTTAGGATAAAAGATATAGAATATTTTGTTCATAATGAAAACTGCTAGATTTGAACAATGTATAATGATCGTTTATTCATTCACTATTACTTTATAATATCAATAATTTGAGCTTACTTTATGTCAACAATTTTGCTAGGCATGTCAATAAGCCTTTGCCATTAAGTGAGTTCAAGCATGCCAATATAGCCCATTTAATCCTCAGGACAATACTATGAGGAATCACTGTTGTTGTGCCCATTTTGCAGATGAGTACATAGAGGCTTACAAAGATAAGATAACTTGTCCAGACATAAAACTAGGGCGTGGCGAAGTCAGGACTCAAATCCATGCTTTTCTGACTCCAAAGCATCTACCCTACATTACTACTTCTTGAACAAATTGGATTGCTAACCCAAAGGGCCTCAGTTCGAAACCTCCAGCAGCTCTGTGGGAGAAACCGAGGCTTTCTACTCTCATAAAGAGTTAATATCTCTTAAACCCAAAGGGACCCTAAAGGGCAGTTCTGCTCGGTCCTATAGGGTTGCTGAGTCAGAGCTGACCCAGTGGCTGTGAGCTTTGTGGCTGTTGTGCACATCTGAGAAGAAGTCCCAGGGAGAAAGAGTGGGCTTTCTACTCCCGTAAACAGTTACAGTCTCGCACACTTACTGGGCGGTCGCTGAGTCAGCATCCACTCGATGGCTTTGATTTTGGTGCTTGGTTTATTCAGTCGTGGAGTGCTAAGCTGATCAACACCGAGCTGCTAACCACAGGTCAGTGGTTCAAACCTCCCAGGCCTCCTGCTTTCATAAGTATTTAGAGTCGTGGAAGTTCTAGTTGGTTGCTATGCGTCAGAATTGGCACAATGACGGTGAGTTTTCTGGGTTTTGATAGCTATGCTAAGGTAGATGCACAGAATATAGTAATCGCTACAAAATCACAGAATCCTTTATTAAACAACAAAGTATCAAAACGCAAAGCTACGGTTTCAAAACATTTCTCTCTCTAACTCTTCCCTGCTTTCTTCAGTTTCTACCCCATGAAAACAACAGCTTGGACAGCCTTCAGGGGCTCGGATAGGGTTCCTGTGAAATATTCCTTGAGTTTTGCGAACAAAAGGAAGTCGGAAGGGCAAGCCCAGGGTCGTAAGGTGGATGGAGTAAGATCTCCTAGTGAAATTCTCCGAGGACGGTCCTTGCTGACTGAAGAGTGAGCAGCTGCCTTGCCGGGGGGACAGGAGGTCCTCAGCACAGCTTCCCTGGCCGGTCTCTCACCAGCACGGTTTTCAATTTTATTAAGAGGTCTTCATAAAAATCCCCCACTATTGTCATGTGCCTTTTCAGAAAATCTATCAAGATGACCCCAAAGATATTCCTAGCTTTTATCTGAGTAGATTTTTCTGCCTTGAATTTAACTGAGACAGCAGATCCTCTTGGAAACCATTGTTGTGATTGGGATTTTTATTTGTTATTTTTTGAAGGTTCTTTATGAGTCAGAACTGACTCAGTGGGAGTTGGTTTGGTTTGTTGGGTTTTATTTTTGTTTTTAATGAGACCAAGACTGGTGAGAGATAAGAGAGAACTTGTCTGCCACCAACCACTGATGGCAGAGACATGTTTAAGCATGTTTGGCTTGGAATAAACCTGCACATAGATGAGCTGGAATCTTAGTAACAGGGCCTTTTGACTTATGCTTGTGTATTGTGTACTGTGTAGAATATGAGGCGAGGAAGGGTCTCCGGGGGTTACCCAGTGGGCTGAGATCCACAAGGTCGGCACTATGAAACCAGCAGAAGCAACCCAGGAGAAAGGCGGGACTTTCTGTTCCCTAAAGAGTCTCAGCCACTCACGGGGCAGCTCTGCTCTGCTCTGCTCTCCGGAGTCATAATGGCTCAGTATTGACTCAATGGCAGTGGGCTTGGCTGTGTGGGGAGGGTTTGTTTTTGTTTTAAAGGTGTGTTAGTCTGGGTAGACTATAGAAACAAATTCATAGACATTCATATGTGTATAGGAAAGAGGTTTAGATACAAGAGCAATTGCATTTTGAGAAAACAGCCCAGCCCAGTGCAGATCAAGTCCATAAGTTCAATATTAGCCCCTATGTCTGATACCAATCTATAAAGTCCTCTTAAGACTCACAAAACACATGCAATGACCCTGAATGCAGGACAATCACAGGCCAGTAGATGGAAAGTCTTGTGGATCCAGTGGTGTTGTAAGCATCTCAGCACTGGCAGGTGTCACCACATGGCTTCTCCAGTTCCCAGGGCATGAGGTCTATCAGTATAGTATGTGTCTTGTCAGTAGAGTGTCTCCCATGGAGTGAGCCAAGAGAGAGAGTCTCTCCCGCCTCCAAGGTGGAAATCCAGGAATTCCCAGAATCCTAAGGAGAAGGCCTTGCCCACACAGAAGCCTCATTGGCTCTATCCTGATTGACAGACTAGACTCCACCCCTACACTCTCAATCCTCTAAGTCCCCAAATGACAGCAGATTGGGTAACCACCTCAAAAGGGAAGACAGACTATTTGGCTCTGACAAGTCATCAACTCTTTCAGCCTCTATTCTTCTGCTTCCCCAAAGCATGTCACTCCCTGGAAGCCCTTTCTTACAGCATCACTGTGTGTTGGTATCACCTCAGCTGCACTGGGTTTATCGCTATGTGTTAAGGAGCCCTGGTGCATAGTGGTTACCGGGTGGGCTGCTAACCACAAAGCCAGCAGTTTGAAAGCACTCACAGAAGCAATTCTACCTGGTCTTACAGGGTTGTTATGAGTTGGCATCAACTCAATGACAGTGAGTTTGGTTTGGCATAAAATTGAACTATTGATGCCCTCTGTTCCTGGAAGCACTCAGAAAATCAAATAGTTATTTGAGACTAGTGTCTGCCTTATCAATAAATAGAGGAATACACACACACACACATATGATGGGGTATGCAAAAAAACCAAAATATTTTTCAAAGCTATGTATTTGATTTCTTTTTTACAAAATAACCTTATCGCCTTCAAAGTACTCTCTCTCCATTACACTTAATACATTTCTCAAATCTGCAATTCCATTCTTGGGAATATTTTACAAACTCATCTGTTTGGGTGGCTGACAGCACCTCCCTCATATTCTTCACCTCTTCTATGTCCTCAAATCACTGTCCTTTCATGTCCCTCTTCATTGTCAGAAACAAAAAGAAGTCACATCATCTTCCTCTCTCTCTCTTTATTTTTCACTGTAATCCTTAAAAATATAAAACTTTTATTAGCTCTCAGGGCTATACAAAAACTGGCTCACTCAAGATTTCACCCACAGTCTATCTAGAGGAAGAAGGAAGAATAAAGACCAAAGCAAGGGGGTCTCGGTGGCCCCTGGGTGAGATTATCAAGGGCCTCACATTGACAATTTGAGTATGGAAGTATAACAGTATCCTGCTGCTGGTAGCAGTATAACTGGAAATACTTGGAGAGGAGGACTGCTAAGACTGGATATGGGGAAGAAGCTTAGTGACCAGGATGTGAAAGCTTTCTCAACTTTCTGTACCAATGGAGAAATTAGTTTTAAATAGATCCTCGCCCCTAAAAAAAACAAGCAAGCAAACAGACGCACACACAACCCCCGCCCCCCGCCCCCCAATCCACTGCCACTGAGTCAACCCTAACTTGCGGCAACCTTGAAGCATGAACAGAGCTTGCCCCTTCGGTTTCTTTATGGACACAGGGACAGGATCATCTTTCCCCTAAGAAACAGCTAGTGCATTTGAACCACCAACCTTGCAGTTAGCAGCCCAACATGTAAGCAACAGTGCCACCAGGGCTAAGTTATTCATGGAAAGGCCAATAAGGTGTCGTAAGGGGAAGTTGGATTTGTGTTTGGATTTGTCTTCATGCAAAAGGACCCCAAGAAAGGAGATCCATGTCCTAATTTGTTTTTATTACTGAGATATTGTCTGGGTGACTGTAAGCTAAAGTTAAGACGCTACATCTGGTTCTCAACTGGAAATAAAAACGAATGCTAAATGATTCTCAAACAAGGATGGGTTACCCAACAAGCATGGAACGCATGGGTTTAATTACACTTATTGACTAATCTGTAGTGAACAACAACACCTGCCTACTGTGCTGCCACTGAGTCTGTTCAATTCAAGCAGCCCTGGAAGACAGAGTGGAACTGCTCCATAGGACTTTGGAGATGGTCAGTCTTACAGGAACAGACACCCACGGAGCAGCTGGTGGGTTAGAACTGTTGACTCTGTGATTAGCAGCCCAAAACTGTGCCACCATGGCTCCTTTTGTAATGATAGTCCCTGGAATTTCTCTGGCCTGATAACTGGACATGATGACACATTAATATACCACTGATCCAATATAGGAAAATAGAAGGATCCAGGAAGAGTAGAGACTTTGATGAGAGGCAGATTTGGGTTAACATTCCGATCCTGCTACTTACTAGCATCCACCTTCCTTATCTGGTCACTTTAGACAGTGATACTTCCCAGGACTGTTGGAAGAAGGACTTGAGACATAATATAAAAGTACAAAACAGTTTCTGGCATACGGCAGGTGTTAATAAACAATCATTTATTTTCCATCCAGGTCTCTATAACAACCATTTAGTATTTGTTTTAAAATATCTTTTCAGCTGATAAAGGTCATGATTCTATGTGAATTTTTTTTAAATTACCAAAGAGGACTTCAAAAACTCATGACCGTTGAGTCAATGCCAATTCATCAGCAACCTTAAAGGACGGGGTAGAATTGTCCTCATGAGTTTCCCAGATTGTAACTGTTTGCGGGAACAGAAAGCCCCATCTTTCTCCCGCAGAGTGGCTGATGGTTTCAAACTGCTGACCTTGCAGATTGCAGCACAACTCATAACCCCTATGCCACAGGGCTTAGAGCACTTAACATTTAGCACAAGGGATGCAAAGCGCATCTAAGGAACCAATGTTAAAACGTACGTCTGATCGTTGACTTATGTAGTTCAAGTTGCCACATACAGTCACAATAATCAGTGGTATTTACTGAGCATTTATGCTGTACCAGATACTATTTATTCTGAGCTTTTTATATGCACTTGTTATTAATTACCCATATTTGCAACACCAATATCAAGTGGGTATATGAGAAAACAAAGACGCAGAGATTAAGCAACCCATGAACCAATGGAGAACAAGGCAAGGCGGTCTTGCAGCTGCTGTCCTGTTTCAAAACAACAAGCAATTTGCCATTATACATAAAAAGTATTTACACATAGGACAATTAATAACATTAATATGTTAGGCAATGAATTCTTGGTAGAGGATGGTCTATGCAAAATAATCTTTACTTTATGCATGTCCATGACGCGAGCCCAAAAGTTGTTAGTTTGAACCCATCCACACGACAAGACCCTTGCAGTCAAGAAAATCCCATGAAACTGTTCTACTCTGGAACAAATGGAGAGATCATGAGTCAGAGTTGACGCCTCACGACAAGACCCAACAATCTATTCACATGTTGTTTTTGTTAGGCACGGTCAAGTAGGGTCCAAGATACAACCGCCTGAGGTGCACAGAATGAGACAGTGCCCGGGCCTGCGCCATCATCACAGCTGTTCGGTTTCAGGTCACTGCTGCACCCAATGGATCATTTTGTCTGGGGGCTTCCTCTTTTTTGCTACTTTGAGTAACATCTTCTTCCAGGGACTGGTCTCTGGTCTCCCAAGGACATGAGATGAAGTCCAGTCATCTGCACTTCTAAGGAGCATTATGGTTATACTTCTTCCAAGATAGATTTTTGGGGGGGCGGGGCGGAGGTACTTCTGACAGTCCGTGACACCGTCAATAATCGTCACCAATATCATAATTCAAATGCATCCCACCTTCGGTGATCTTTATCCAGCTTTCACGCTGTCCAGTTTTTACATGCATATAAGGTGATCGACAATACCATGGTTTGGATCAGGTGCATCTTCCTCTTCAAAGTGACATCTCTGCTCCTTGACACTTTAAATAGGTCTTGTGCAGCCAAATTGCCCAATGCAAAGCATTATTTGGTTCCTAGACAGCTGCTTCCATGAATGTAGACTGTGTATCCAAGTACAGTGACCTGCTTGACAAAGCCACGCTTTTATGTTCCCATTTAGTTCAGCTGTCACCACACTTAGTGGTAATAACCAATGCTCTTTATCAGTTGGTGCTTCAAGTCGTCTTTATTTTCACTAACCCAGTCTCTGTCATCCACCTATGGGAGGCAGTTAATGAGGCCTCTTCCGATCCCGATGTTGCATTCTTCAGATGGTTCAAATTCTCAGAGTATTTTCTCAAGATGCAGACTGAGTGATGAATTATGGTGAAAGGACACAACCCTGATGTGCACTTTTCTTGATTTTAAACCATTCAGTATCTTCTTGGTACATTCTGTTTCCATTCAGTATCCATTCTGGTCCAATGGCAGCCTCTTTGTTCTACGTGAGTTGGGTGAAGTGTTCTAGAATTCCCATTCTTTGCAATACTATCCATAGTTTGTTAGGATCCACATGGTTTAATGCCTTTGTGTAGTCAATGAAACACTAATGAACATCTTTCTGGTATTCTCTTTGATCCAAGATCCATTTGACAACAGCAATGATATCCCATGTGCTATGTCTTCTTCTAAATCCAGCATGACCTTCTGAGATCTACTTGTCAATATAGTGCTGCCACCATTGTGAATTATCTTCAGCAAAATTTTACTTATGTATAATATTAGTGCTATTGCTTGATAATTTCTACATTTGGGTGGGTCACCTTTCTTTGGAATGAGCACAAATATGGATTTTGTCCAGTCAGTTGGCCAGGTAGCTGTCTTCCAAATTTCTTGGCACTGATTAGCAAATGTCCAGTGCTGTATCAGTTTGTTGAAACATTTCAACACTATCTGGAGTCCTATTTGTATTTCTGTTTGTTTGTTTTTTCATTAATGTCTTTGGGGTAGCATAGACTTCATTCTTCAATATCATTGGTTCTTGATCATGTGCTAACTCTTGAAATGGGTGGATGGTGACCAGTACTCTTTTTTGTACAGTGACGTTTCATGCATCATTTCTTATTTGACCTTCAATATTGTAACCGGGGCTTGAATGTTTTCATCAGTTCTTTCAGCTTAAGCTATGCTGAGCAGTTTCTTCCTTTTGCTTTCGTAATTCCTGATCGCAGCATTCTTTATAATGCTTCACTTTGTCCTCAAGATGCCTTTTGAAATGTTCTGTTTAGCTCCTTTACTCCATCACTTCTTTCATTCCTTTTTGTTACTCTAAGCTTTTGAGTATCTTCTGACGTGTACTTTGGTCTTCCCTTTCTTTCCTCTTTAATGGCCTTTTGCTGTGCATATTTACAACGTGCCAGGGTCACATCTGAGAGACAGGATGGGGGGTGATGGGATAAGAACAACAGTCTCCAAGCTATCTGGTAAATTTCTCTGAGAAGGAAGACAAACTACATAGTCTGTACATACGCTTTCGGATCCATGTAGCTCTACTCACTGTATGACTGAGTTCTGGCCTAAGAAATATGGGTGGCAGTGACATATGGCCATTGTAGGCCTAGATATATGTTGAGGACATTTGAAATCTGCCCTGGTCAGTTAGCTGAGCTCCCAGGCATCAAGCAGGGTGGCACAAAGAAGGCATCCTGGCTCTTACTGCTTTGAGGAGAGTCACCCAAGAGTGGCCTAATGTTCTTCAAAAGACTATACATGTGTTAAACCCTTGACATTTCAGTGTTTATTTGTTCCCTTAATAACCAGGAGAGAGAGTTTTTATCAACTTATTTATTCTTTTCCTATATTCATAAAGAATATGTAATATTTTTACAATTTAAAAAATGATGTTTTTTTTAATGTGTGCCTCTGGACACAGTCATTTGAATTTCTGAGAATTTAGTCTAAACCAATGAAAGGCTAGCAAAAACTTATGCACAAAGGTGCTTATATTAGCATATCACATGGGAAAAGATGAGAAGTTGCTCAAATGTGAAAATCAGTTATCAGACATGTAAGCTATCTCTGTGTGACTACTAAATATTCTTATGGATACTATTTTAAGAAGAAAATTGTGTTCATAAAAACTATATCATACTACGTGCTCTCACTAAGTAGCCACTGAAGACATATGTGAAATAGCAAAGTGTGGTGAAGAAATCAGACGGGACCCACCTAGCAGAAAGAATAGCGTCTGGGGTCTTGAAGTCTTGTCTTAAAACAAGCAGCTCTCTGGGGGAAGGGTCAGTGAAGCCCACACTGAAGGAGCCACCAGGTCACTGGATTCCAGGATTAGAAATAATAAAATTCAAGACTGGAGAGAGAATTGTATTAGAGCTTAAATTCTGACCACCCAACGTGGAGAAGTCTCTGGGTGTCAGTGAAAACCCAAAATTCATTTGCAAAATTCATGTGGATTGAGCCTCCATTGATTTTCCTCAGATCATGGGCAAAGGATGTGAAGTCTTGTCCTCAGACAGAGTACACTGGAAAGTGGATTGCTGTGGATAGTGAGGTTAAAATGAAGCATTTTACCATATGTTTTACTTGGACTTATTTTTAACTTGTTCTAGTTTTTATTATTTTTGGATTGAGGTTCTGTGTTTTGTTTTGTTGGTATTGTTGGGGGTGTTGATTTTTTTGTTAATGTTCTTTGGGTTGGTTTTTTGGTTTTGTTTGTATGACTACCTTTATATGAAATCTAGAATTGGTAAATCTATAGAAACAATAATGAGACTAATAGCTCCTTAGGGACTATTAATGACAGGGAAGGTTTGGAGTCAAACCTGGCGTAGTCCTACAACTCACCGTTTGTGATAGTTGCATAGTGTCCCCGTATGAAGTCAGTTGTTACTTTAAATTGTGTAACTGCTGTATGTTTGCTGGATGAACTGTTGAAATCGACCCCAGGGCAGCAACCATTTTCAAACGATCTTCATGTGGTGAAGCAAATCTCATGCGAATCCCCATAGCCTCGTTTGACACCCTCAGCTGGTCCACAGTAGAAGCAGAGCAGGGCCCAACAACACTTGGCAAAGCAACTGGCCTCCCAGAATGCTGACATATTCCTGGCATTGGGGCTCCTTCTTAAAGTCCAGAAAGCACCACCTTAAGGGCACTCGAGTTTACAAAAATTAAAAAAGATTGGCCTACAAACTTCCCGCGTGAGTAGCTCAAATGCCACTGACAAAGCTCAGGGCTGTGGACCACGAAGATCCCCCAGGGACTGGAAATCACTGAATCAGAGCAAATGCAATGAAGTGAAAGCTCCTGGGGACATTCACTCGCTGGGTGCCTCTGAGATGGCTCCCCCAGGTTGTGAACATCTTTCCTGAAAAGGTCAGAGTTAAGGGCCCGAAAGAAAGGGAGGGTCCCTTGATAAAAGCAGAGCACCCGCCCAGGGACTGGTGGAGCCTCAAATCCTGACATAATTGAGGGGAGTCAACAGCAAATATAGTTTCCCATTCTTTCTCCTAAGGGCAAGGGAAATGAAATTTTAGTAGGTGAAAATGGAGGATTTAAGTATTTTGAGACCTAGTGCAAGTTCTTTAAAGAAAATAAGATGCGCAACAAAACAAAGGAAAACAAAAACACCGCGAAGTCTCAAACCCTCACAACCTTAACATCAGTCGGGGCATTATCTTCCTGGAAGGAACCATAAACTAAGAATTAAGATTGCTCCAGTATGTTGCCTAGAGGCCAAATAGCACACACTTCTTAATTCAGGGCAGCCGCACATAGCAACTGGCTAGCCTCAGACGTGTGTCTGATCTAGTCTCTTCTTACAGACAGAATGAAAAGTGACTCAGGTCTCCTGAGAAAGCGCCCCAGTGGAAGATGAGCAGTCTGAACTGTGGCAATACCGAGACACCTGCCTTCTAGCCTTAAGGGTGACGAGAACAGCTTAAAGGTGAGCATCCATTTGCTGCCAAACTAAAACCAGTGTTCTCATATTCCCGATGTCCCACTACCTAATTATGCAAAGCATCACACTGCTAGGCAAGGACGCTGTTGGTCTAAGCCCAAGGCCAAGCCTCGATATCAAACAGCAACTTGAGACAAAGCCATGTGCAGACATGCCAGGGATAAAGCAATAGTCAAGGGTGCACACAATATAATAGCAACCATGCAGAAGTAATTTACACTGAAAAAGGGATCACCAAATAGTCATTGTTTTTGCCTTTGATAGTAAGATTGTTTCTCTTCTATATACTTCTCCGTAAAATTTCAATACAATGTTTATATTAGCTATCATTTGTCTAAATTTTCTGTATTTTCTTTCTTTTTTTTTTTTCAACAACTCTTTCCCCTTCGTCTATGGTAACCATTGGTCAAGTTTGGTTTCTTTCTTTCTTTTTCTTTTTTTGCGTGTGGTTTTCTTGATATAGTATTCACATGTCATACACTTCCATGGTTAAATGGCTTTTAAAATGAGTTGTATATACATAATCACAATCAATTCCAGTGCTCAACCCCTCCCCTCCTGCATTCATTGTTTGCTCCTCAAATCCCCTCACCCTCCCTATATCCCACCCCCACTTCTACATTTCTGATAAACCATTGCATCAGTCTCTATACCTCTACTCCTCTGCTTCACAAACTGGAAAACCCAACCGAAACAATAAAAAATAAAAACAAAATAAAGTGGTAAGGATAAAATAATAATACAAATAACGAGAAGACAGAAAAGACCACCATCAATATTTAAAAATCCAGGGAAGAAATTTTTGTCATTGAACAAGCACGAAATACTTGAGCCTAGAATAAATTCAGGTTGAGTCAAGAGAGAGATTAACTGGCCAAGTATCAAGTTTGATCCAGCCTCATCAAGTTTACAAGGCACTCTCATTTTCTGTATTTTCTATAGTGAGCAAGCATTCATTGCATAGTACTGGTCTACCAAGGAGCGCGCATGGCTTAGTGGGTTACAAGGTCAGCGGCTAACCACAAAGTCAGCTGTTCAAACTCACGAGTCACTCGATGGGAGAAAGATGAGGCTGTCTGCTTCCATAAAGATGCACAGCCACAGGGGCAGGTCTCCCGCGTCCGACAGGGCTGCTTTGAGGCAGAAGGGACTCCCTAACAAAGGAGTTTGGAGGGGTTGGGGTCTGCCTACACATCGTTATCGAGTCCATTCTGATTCCCAGCATGCCATTCTGAGGCTGCAAATGTTCACGGGAGCCGCCTACCTCCTCTTCCGTGGAGGGGCTGGTGAGTTGACATCTGGTGGTTAGCACCCCATGCCTTCCCCCATAGTGCCACCAGGGCGCCTTGATTTTCTAGTAAGGAAGTACATGTAAAAAGAAAACAAGACACTTGAGCGGGTGAGAAGACCTTTTTCAATGAGATGGTGCTAGTCTTATCTTCAGAACAGCATCGTATGTACTGAGCATCATCGGAAGTCTGAGCACCCCTTAGGAAACACCGGGAGCCCCCTCATGCTTCCCAGGGCCCAGCCGCTTCTCCTTGCGTGTCTGCGGTTTCCCTCTGTGCAAAGCCAACAGAAGGCTCACAGTCATCTTGTTCCACGTGGGACTCGAAGGGAAAGAGAGAGGAATTTGCGCTTGGGAAGGAGAGCATTTGGAAAGCGTCGACCGGAGGAGTGGCTGTGAGATGTCCGGAGACATCGGACAGGTAGACCCGGGTGAAACCCCAAACGCAGGCGGACTGAGGCCGCGCAGCACCAGGGCGGAGGGCACGGCAGAGATGAGCGCAGGGGGCAAAATCAGGGGAGCAGGACACGTACAAGCTTCGCATGTTGTTGATTTTTTCCCCTTTCTTTTCCTTTTTTTAAAATTTCACATCGGATTCACAACATTCCTCAGAAAATTCAATTTGGTTGCCCTGTTCTAGCTTGCTAACCAGAACCAATTTAATTTCAAATCTCCACTCAGAGCCAAGAGGGACGGAATATTCTGCAATTACTTTTAGCTCCCTGTTGGAAGGCAGAACAGGATTTAACCAGTTCTGAGCTGAGCCGGCTGAGCTGGCCATCCGGGTGTCTTTGGGGGAGGAGGAAAGACAGAAAGGCCTGGGCCCAAATGACTTGCTTTGTTTAACAACTTAATGGGAGTGGATTTTTGAAAATGTGACAAATTGCTTTTGATTTATCTGCACTGGGCATGAAATACTGGTGCAAGAGAGCAATTTGTTACCCAGACAATGTCTACCCCTTGCTATAAATCTGCCCACTGTCACACTCGATCTGACCGCCAGTGAGTGATTTTTGAAGAGCCCGTTTATTACTGCGCTTAACAAAGAGCAGAGAACTAGCCGTGCGTCTCCGCTACCAGGAACACACTTCTCAGATAGCAGGTTGTGCGTGTGTCTTTGGGTTTCAGGCCCTATTGTGACAGATCAGTAAACAAACTGATGAAATCAAGGGCTTTCAAAAGAGGAGAAGTTATCATATTCACGTACGCGCCTAGCCGGTCAGGAAACTTCAAAAGGTTTCTGCTTCTGCTCCCCATCTGCAGAGATTTATTCCAAATAACATAACTGAGTTTGTTTCTTGATTTCTTTCAACATAAATAAAACCATTAGTTTTGTAGGGGGTGCAGGGGTGGCTTCTATTCTGGGAGATAGTGAGGCCATCTCTCCTGATGGGGCCGAACACACACAGAGGTTTGGCCCCTGCCTCTGCCCACAGAGGCTCGGCCTCAGTTCCCCTCTGGACTTTCTCTGGGTCGGTCTTCCGTCCGCATTAGTGCTGCTGTGCACGTCTCTAGAGCATCCATCCTCCACCGTCCCTCACCCAGGCCTCCGACTGGGCGGAAAGGAGGCTGCTCTGGTCTGACTGAAGTTCTCCCTGGGCTGTGTGGTGGTCTGTTTCCATTAAAAGTAAATGAAAAGCCTCGCGTGGGGGACTTGGCAGCCATTCCAGGTTGTGCCAGGTTTTCTGATTCTTGTTTTGTTTTGTTTGGGGTAGAAGGAGGGCAGAAGGAAGCCATTTATCCATGTCACACAAATAGAGAGATCCGATCCAGCCCATTTCATCACTGTTCATTTCGCTGTAGATCCCATCCTCAGCCCAATTCAGCATTGTCTGAATTGTGGACCCCTTTCCTATTCATGGGGACCCTATCTACTATACAGGGCCATCGAGAGGGTAAATCTTTAGGGGAGCAGGCAGCCTCATCTTTCTCCCTCAGAGTGGCTGGTGAGTTTGAACCACTGACCTCATGGTTAGCGGCCCAAAGTTTACTCAACAGTTGGAGGAAATCTGGGGAAGGACTGATAGCACTTTGGAAAGCAACAGCTTTGGTAAACTAAAGAAGAGCTAAACTAACGACAGATTCTGACTGTATGCATTAGGTGTCCAATAACTATGATAATAACTCCAGAATCGTATTGTTTAAAGAGCCCTGGTGGTACAGTTGTTTACACATTGGGCTGCTAACCGCAAGGTCAGCAGTTCCAACCCACCAGGTGGTCTGGGGAAGCAATAAGAGGTGCTTTCCTCTTTTAAAGATGTGCATCCTCAGAAACCCTGGACAGGGGCTCATGAGCCGGCAGAATCCACTCACTGCAGCGGGGTGGGGTTACGCCACCATCTAATTTGAAAGTTGGTATTATTAGATTCCTGGATTGAATGGAAAAACTCAGCAATATAAATTATATCAGTCCCCTTCAGGCAAATGGTGGGAATGAGTCTGAAAGAGACCAAAAGAGCAGAACTGAAATCAAAGTTAAACCTCAGGGCTATTCTAAAGCATTAACCCGGCCCTTCAATTTCTAGCTCTACCACTTAACTTCTCTGAGCATCTCATCCTCCAGATTTAAAGTGATAATACTACCCTGTACCTCATAAAGCAAAACCCAAACCAAACGGTCTGGCTTTGAACCAATGCCAACTCATAGAGATCCCATTGGGCAGGGTAGACCTGTCCCTCCGAGATTCCGAGGCTAATTCTTCCCAGGAGTAGAAAGCCCCATCTTTCTCCCGAGGAGTGGCTGGTGGGTTCAAACTGCTGATCTTGCAGTTCGCAGCTCAACTCTTTATCACTAACCACCAGGGCTCCTCCTCTACCTCGCCAAGCTGTTCTAAAGATTCCATCCGCACTCAAGAATGAAATAATGTACCTATCCTTATTATTGCTGCTAATGACGGTGCTGGGGTTTTCTCATGGGCTGCAGTTTGACGTCCCACTGTAAACTGAAGAATCCATGGAAATAAATGAGTGAACAAATAAATATCTTGCAGCACTTCTAAAGGGGGGGGGGGGCTCTGATAAGAATCTAGAAAGATTTCGTTTCTTCTTTTCTTTACTGTGTGTTGTTGTTGGCCTAGCTGACGGCAATGCCCACAGGGAATTTTAATGAGTGGTCACACAGTGGTAGTGAAATATTTCTGCAGATACAGCCAGATGTACTTGTTAAGATACCATTTGAAAATGACACTAGTCAAGGCCATGCTTACAGGTAACTTAGCCCCTCAATTCTTAGCTATTGTAGCATCACAGGACTGCATACATGTGTAATAGCATAGGTGGGGGCTTCAAAATATTTATGGAAGAAGTTCCATGCTCCTTTAATTCCACTGATCCATAAATATTTTGACACCATCCTCATATGGTGTTTGACCCACTAGGAAGGCAAGAAAGGCAATCGACCTCACATTAAAAAGAAATGGTAAGATTAAGATGTAAACAAGACATTCATATAAGGAATATGTAAAGTAATGTTTCTTACGGTGTCTCAAACACATTTCAGTTGATTCACTTACATCCCATTACACAAATGTTTATTCAACCAGACTTTGTGGTAGACACAAAGACTAACTCAGTTTGGGTTCCATGCAACTAACATATGTTGAGCACCTCTCATGGGCCTTGCACTGTGCCCGGTACAAGGGTTGCAAGAAAAAATAAGGCATTGGCTGTGCCTAAGATAAAAGTGTATGATTTTGATATACAACACAGAGCTTGCGATTAGAGATTGGCCATCTCGTGTACTCTGGCCATGGTATCTATCAGGAGGGTCCGAGGACTGGAGAAAGACATCATGTTTGGTCAAGCGAACGATCAGTGAGCAAGAGGAAGATCCCCGAACAAGCGGGGCTGACGCTGGGGCTGCAACAGGGAGCTGCGACCTAGCACAATGACGAGGACAATGCTGCTGGAGCGGGCACCCTTCGGTTGTCCTTGGCATCACTGTGGGTCACAACAGACTTGACAGCGCCGAGGAAGGAGAGTCCGCAGGAATACCGAGGATGAAGCGATCGATTCTGACCACGGATCAGGAAATGCTCTAACGTGGATGTGATGCCTGAGTAGGTTTTTAGGAGCAAATAAGAGTGTGTCAAATGGAGGCAGGGGGCCAAGGCATGGATTACATTCTAGACAAAAAATGGTCGCATACAAAATCAGAGAGTATACGCAGCCAAAATGGATTCCATAGTGCTGGGATAGAAACGTAGGAAGGAAGAAAATATTCACAGAAGGTATAATGTTAGGAAGCTAGGCAGAGATACTTTAATCAATTATCTCGTACACCATGCCAAAGAGCTTGACTTTTCTTTCCCTCTAAATCAGTGTTTCCCAAAGTGAGCAACACTGCCCCCTGAGGGGCACTGAAAGACTCCAGGGCAGATAACTATACTTTATCTTGGATGATGGCCTACAGCCCTCCAGTACAACATTTGTTTTATTGCCAGGTGGTGCTTTTTGTCGGAATAAGGGGGCAGTAGGCCAAATAAAAAAAAATTGGGAACCTCTGTTCTACATCAACGATTCTCACCCTGTAGGTTGCAACCCCTTTGGGGGGCAAACGACCCTTTCGCAGGGGTTGCCTGATTCCTAACAGTAGCAAAATGATAGTGATGAAGTAGCAACGAAAATCATTTTATGGTTGGAGGGTCACCACCACATGAGGAACTGTATGAAAGGGTCGCAGCATTCATTCGGAAGGTTGAGAACCACTGTGCTAGATGATCGTAGGTCATCAAAGGTCTCACAAAATGTCAGACTTGGATTTGGTCTCTGGGTAGCGAAGGACATCGCGCTTGGTAACGTCCATCGGCAGGGAAAGAGGGAAACCGCCAACAAGATGGGCCGCCACGGTGGCTGCAACAATGGGCTCGAACATAAGAGCAATGGTGAAGATGCGGCAGGACCGGACGCTGCTCGGTTCTGTAGAGGGTAGCTGGGAGTTAGAAGGGACTCAACCGCCTCACAACAACATCTGTGTAGGAGGCGAACGAAAGAGTACAACAACATTAGAAGAACAACAACAGCATTAGAGCCCTTGAGAGAGTGAGGATGGGGGTGACAGCTCATGTGATAGCCCAGGGCACTGGAGAGAAAGGAACACTTTACAACAAGAGACAATGTGGTCACTTTAGATGAATTCACACTCAGAGGACAATGACCGTGAACAACATCGACGAGTGCTTTTGCTACCCAGACCTGAACTGAAACGTGCAGCGTGAACTAGAAAGAAACAAGAGTAGCCATCGCCATGCAAAGCTTTCACAGATCCAGAAAAACAATTTACCAAAAAAAAAAAAAAGGTTTTTCAGGCCAAATAGCTGCAGTGGGGAGCTAGGAAGGAAAGGGTGAGGGGAGTTTGAGAGACGCTGCACCTTGATGCGGGAGGATTTACTTTCAGGAGAAAATACTGCTGAAATGGAAAGTCTGCTTCTTGGTTCACTTGACATTCGCAGTAAATTTCAGCAAAGTGCTCCAGTCTGGCACGGCGATATGTAACTGTGGCAGACATCGACATGCCCTGCTCCCATCTCCCTGCCAGAGGAGCCGCGGCTAGAAGTATAGCTGTCTGACAGCCTCCAGCTGCTCTGCCTTGGGATCCACTGCAGCCGTCACCCAGGTCTCACTCCTGGACCACATCCCTCAGCTCCCTACCTAGGCAGAGAGGATGCAAGGGGCTCAGTCATTGCTCCCACCTTCCCCTCTACCACCCCCCCACCCCCCC
>NW_022103968.1:29841664-29890416 GCF_000313985.2 Echinops telfairi | reverse complement strand
CCACCCCCCGCCAGCCCCAGCCCAGGGCGTCTCCAAAGGGGCAACGTTTTGCTTAAAGACTCCCCATCAGCCTGACCAAAGCTGTCTCAGAACCACTCTGCTCTGAGTGTCTTCCCGCCCAATTTCCTTTTCCTCTCCCATTCCTTGTTCTATTCTCCGGTGCCAGAGAGGCTGCATTGTCTGAAGGCTCCTCCCACCTACTGTTCCCTCTGCTCCCCTTCACAGCATGGACCTTCCCCTCTTTGTGTGCTTCCCAGAAGGAAGTTTATTAAGCAAAACAACCAGCAGGACTCGGAGGCTCTTCTCAGAGAAGCTCACACTTACACCACCCCTGGGAGGTAGAAATCGAGCTGGTCTGCAGGTTTTCCAGGGATTATCCAACCCGGGCCAGGGTTCCACAGCCCTCACAAGGCAGGACATTTTATTCCTAATGACTTACCCACCTCCCTTGGGTCATATGTTCCATTCTAACTTCCAGAACATCTTTTACTAACATTTCATATAATTGAATTAAATTAGATTAAACTTCTCATAAAAAAAACTGGATTGAACTAAAAATAGTGAAAAACTCTATCCATAAGAATTTTGTTTTGAGCGGAGTGAATTCTCAACTTAAACAATCGTAGTCTCCTCTTTGAGCCCCTGGGACACAAGCAATTCAGGCAGACAACAGAGTCACCATGGTCGTCCACCTTCTCTGGAGAATTTGCCTTTCCTGCTGCGAGCAGCTTCATCCAGCTGCCAGATGGCACTGCCGCCGAGTTAAAATTCAAGAATGCAAGTTAAGGGGAGGCAACCTGGCACGACAGCGAGTGTCCAGCCTCCGTACTCCTATACACTGGGGGCCAAATCCTGGTTCCACGAGGTGATCCAACTAGATGACCTCAGGCATGCAACCCCCAACAAGTAGTTACACCAGGGGCTGCTAACCTCAAGGTTAGAAACCACTAGCCGTTCCATGAGAGAAAGACAAGGCTGTGTCCTCCACTAGAGAGTTCCAGTCTCAGCAACCCACAGGGGAAGTTCCACCCTGACCCAGAGGGTCACTGTGAATTGGAATCAACTCACTGGCGGGAAATGTGGTTTGTTTTGTTTGGGAGTGACATCATGGAGAATGTATTGGGCTGCTGACCGCAAGGTCGAGAGTTGGGGTCCACCAGCCACTCCAAGAGAGAACGACGAGGCTTTCTGCTCGTTTAAAGACTTATATCCTCAGGCAGTTCTACTCTGCCCTATAGGGCTGCTATGAGTCGCAATAAATTTGATGACCGTGGACTTGAATTTGTTCTTGTTCTTGTTGTTAATCCCTCATTTATAAATTGAAATCGGGCATCCCCAATTTATTACATATTTAGGTTATCAGGAACTGCACTGACGACCATCTGGGGTTTTTGATTTTACATTTTATCATTAGCAATATGTGCTGCATGCAATGTTGTAACCTAATTTGCCGATACTGTCATTCTCAGATGTTCACGGAAGATGTTTATATGTGAGGCTTCCAAACCCTAAGGACAAATAAAGATCATATATATACATAAAGATATGGGAGCCCTGGTAGCATAGTGGTTATGCATTGGGCTGCTAACCAAAAGGTCAGCAGTTCAAAACCAGTTACCAATTCTTTGGAGAAAGGGCTTTCTATTCCCATAAACACTTACAGTCTCAGAGACCCCTGGGGGAGTTCTACCCTGTCCTCTAGGGATACTAGGAGACAGCATCAACTCAATAGCTGTGACTTAAACAAAGATACTGATAATAAAATACAATGGCAATATAGCACAATTAAACATACAATAATACTAAACACTAGAAAAAACAACAAAAGTATTTGACTTAAGTCAGAACCAATTTATACCCGAGCCATTGGAACCCAATCCCATCATAAACTGACGGCTATCCATGGAATCACAGTACTTAGCCCGTGCACCTGTGAGGATGAAATGAATCAAGGCTGGCACACGTGAGTCCTCGCTAAACGGAAATGACTGGTATTTATGTCACTGTCGCTAGCCGGAGCATGTGCTCCGGGGGTGCACAGAGTGGGTATCTACTCAGGAGAAGCCAGCGGCCATTGAGAAGGATCTGGCCTCCTTTTCCACTGGAAGGCTCGCGAGGGCTGTGACCACACATAAAGTGCAGCCTTCACTCAGCGCCGCAGAGGGAAGCGGCCTCTTTCTGAATGAGGGGCAGACAGCTGGAGAAGGCCAAAAGAGGGATTACCGGAAGATTACGACGGTCAGGGAAAAGCTAAAATAACTATTTTAACAGACAATTTGTGCTCCAATTACCATCCAACCGTTCATGGTGAATAAGGATCCATAAAAAACACATCTGTAACCCCCAGCTTTAGTGACTGGGGCTTTGCATGGTTCATTAGCACATGCTCCTTAGCCCAAACGTGACGTCACTTATCAGCACAGCCCTCTGCAGAACCACTCCCCAGCAGCTGGAGCCAGTCTCCTGTAAGGACCTTCTCTTAACTGAGTGGAGGGAATCTCTCTAGGAGAAGAACTTCCAGAGTGTTTTGTCACTTGTTTTCTTAAGTATGGTAACTCTACATGAGGAGGTGACCCCCTCCACCCACCCCGCCCCCCAAAAGTGGGGAAAAGACGTGTGCTGGATTTGACTGGTTCCTTCTAAGAAAAAAGGGGAAAAAAGCTAAGTCTCAGACCTACATCCCAGACCTGCTCTGTCCAGTAGCTATATAATGCAACCTACACTGGTAATTTGAAAACTTCTAGTATCCACCAAAGGGCAAAGGGAGGTGAAATTGATTATAAATATATAAATTCTTGAACCCGCCATGTCTAAAATGTTACCACTTCAGCATGCAATCCATGTGGGGGGGGAATCATAAAGCGTTTGTGTGTGTGCTAAGTCTTCAATATTCCCTGTGTATTTTACACTGGCAGCACATCTCAGCTAGACACTACATGTTCAGTGTATAAAAGGCGTCTGTGGCCAACGGGAACCCCACTGGACAGGGCCACTCAGGAGCGTGGCACAGGGAAGTGAGAGGCTTGCTTCAAGGGCCAGCCCACTGATGTGGAAATCTGTCCTGTATTGTCTGTCTAGCGTCTTTGGATCTTTCCTGCGTGCTAGGAGGTTTTCCACCTTATTTTGTCAAGGTAACCGAGAATTCAGATTCTCTGTGTGCCAGGGGACCCAAGACTAGGCAATCAGCAAAGAACTGTATGCGATTTGAATATGAAGGGAAAAAACTGAAAATACTCCCTGTGCCTGTGGAATCCATTTTTGGGGAAGAGTGAAGGTAACGGTATCCCACTTTCCTGGGCAGCAGTGGGGGTGATCTAGGGCCCAGCATCCATCGAGCCGTGTGATGATCTCGCCGTAACCGAGCAGCAGCAGAGAGCGTGGGGCTCCGCTGGAGCCACTGCCAGTGTAAGTAATGCCCCCGAGTATGTACAGGCAGCCCCTGGGTTGGCTGCGGGTCGGACTTTAGACGGCTCGTATGGACCCTTTAATATCATGTACATTTGCTGCCACTCACAACAAAGTCTTCGTCGCCATCACCTTCACTGGCTGCCAGTGCAGCGTCTGAATCACTGAAAAGGCTTCGAGCCTTTTCTTGCACTAAACCCTCACTGCCTTCCAGTGGGATGCCGACTCATAAGCACCCCCTATCGGGTTTCTGAGGCGATTAGTCATCTTGCGCCCGGCTGACAGGTTCGAACCTCTGACCTGGTGGTTAGCCATCCAAAGTGTATCCTAAGCCTAAATAAGAGCGTGTGTACCTATTACGACTGACCCACAATGTTGATTTCAAGGCACATTGAGGCATGGAGCTCCTTTATAACCCAAGGACTGCCTGGATTCTCCAACTAGGCCTCTCTCAGCATTCCTAGAGCTTTCGTGAACGACCTAGTATCTTTTAACAGACTATTTTATGGTTAAACAAGGAACCCAAGATAACGTACATGGAGAGAACGGTCCATACAAGCAATCAAGTAGCCACGCTGCTCTTTACTGGCAGGGCCACTCTCCGTTTCTGGCTCCCCATTCGTTCCAGGTGCAGAGATACGTCGCATATTCTTTGCAGAGCAGTTAAGGATTTAAACAGACAACG
This sequence comes from Echinops telfairi, assembly GCF_000313985.2. Lineage (NCBI taxonomy): Eukaryota > Metazoa > Chordata > Mammalia > Afrosoricida > Tenrecidae > Echinops > Echinops telfairi. Next base: position 29,886,326 of record NW_022103968.1, on the reverse strand, counting down.
TCAAGTTGTTGGCACAGCGCTTAGTGCATCGCTTGTACTCAGAGAAAATGATGGGACAGGGTGCTCTACCTCTGACCTGTGGTCAGCACCCCAAAGCTGACCTTCAGACTAAATAAATAATAAATGTGTACCCACCAATTCTGACTGCCTCCATGGTAATACACCCTTTCCTTTTAGTGGTGAGCAAGGTGTCTGATACTTTCACGCATTGAGTTTAGAATACAGAAGACCATCCATCTAAGGAAAGGCTGAAACGAGCCCTTCTGTGTTAGCAGCCCTGGTGAGGCAGAGTTTAAGCTATCAGCCATAAACTGATGGGGGTGGGGGGTGGGGGGTGGCAGGGAGAACCTACCAATCACTCAGGAGCAAAAGGATGTGGCTGTCTGCTTCTGTAAGATTTATGGCCTTAGGAACCTGTGGAGTCACTCCACTCTGTCCCACAGGGTCATCATGAGTGAGGATTCCCTGACCGCCAGTGGAGATTGGCATTTTAATGGTTATATATTCCACTGATGTATGTGTCTCTCCCTCCATTAAGAGCATATGTTCTTGACTACTGTAGCTACGTGATAAGCTTTGAAATAAGTCGGTGAATCTCAACTTAATTCCTCTTACTTCAAAATGTACCTATTTTAATTCCTTTGCCTCCCTTATATAACTTCTGGAATAATCTTGTTAGATCTACAAAATTAGATAGATGATAGATAGATACATACATACATACATACATACATAGATGATATTTTATTAGGAATTCTGTATTATCAATTTGGAAAAATGGACATTTTTACTATGTTGAGTCTTCCTATCACTGAGCCTGGTATGCATCAGTTAATGTGATAGGTAATATTAGTGGGCTTCCAAAAGTTCGTGGAGAAATAGAATTGAAAGATAAGCATGGAATGTCTCTGTGAGCCTCCATATGTTTCTTCGTTAGCCTATTCATATGGCAGATTATACCGCTTGTGTTCTTACTATTGAACCTGGAATAAATCTTAATTGGTCATGAGATTCTAGGTCTTAAGAACATTGTTCACCTGAGTTTGTTAGTTTTTCAAAGGTACATTTTAGCAGTTGCTTCCAGTGTCCTGACAAAGATCATTACTAACAGGGAAACTTCAGGTGTGGCAAAAGAGTGAGTGGGGTGTAATTCTGGATGGCTAGTCTTTTTATTTTTATTGTTTTCTTGCTTGATTTTTTTTTACTCCTATTTTACACCACTCCTACACCATCCCCTGGTAACAATCCCCTGGTAACAACACAGGATTTGCCTATTCTAGACATTTTCTCAAAGTAGGATTCTATAATATTTGATCTGTTACATCTGGACTGTTTGACTTGGCTTCACGTTTTCAAGGTTCGGGGGCTCTTTGTTTTTAGCACTACTCTGGCAGGGGATGTGGGAATACTTCTCAGTTATTACTGGTGGAGGTGAAAGTTCAGAGTGTCCACACACCACCTGTCTCTGAGAGCCGAGGGGGCGGCTCCCCCAGCAGTCTCCACTGACAACTCTGGATAGGGGGAAGTCCAGGATGCCTGCGTGGGTATCTCTGACATGCTAAAAGAAAGGGTGAGGCGTCTTGTTACAGTCTCCTTCTAGGGCACTTGTCTTGGGGACAGCATGCGTGCGTGCGTGTGTGTGTGTGCGTGCATGCGTGCATGCGTGCGTGCGTGCGTGTGTGTGTGTGTGTGTGTGTGTACGCTGTGGTTTTGGGCTAAAGCAGAGCACTATTGTCAAAATAATTGTGTGGTTCGTGCCTGTCGGCATTCCCAGGTTGCCTGCTGCTTCAGCTCCAAGACTGGGATGTAGGAGGCTAAAAGAAAGCCCTGGGGATTCACCCTCCTCTTGTCCCATGGGTCTATAGCTTCCTTCTTCACGCGACCGCTCAGAACCGTCTCACATCGCTTGTGTGTAACGTGGGTGAGGGTTCTGTTGTTGCGAGGAGGAATCTGGGGAAATACTGCTGCTCCATTTACTGGCTGTGGAACTTAGCTTTGCTACCCTTTCAAACACTGTGTTTACTCCTTGACAACAATTACTGGCTATCTGTTGCTATACAGTAAACCTCATAAATGTAGGATTTTTGCCCAGCCGGTAGCAGACTGTTGAATGGATCGATGAAGCCATAAAATCAGAAAAGAAAGAATCAAAGGACTCTGATTTTGTTAGGTTGGGGCTGGGCCAGTGGGAGGAGGCCTGAAGGTGACTAGGAGGCGTGAAAAGGAGGTCTAGGTAATAATTAAAGGTGGAAAACAAAATTACGGTGGACTGTGGCCAGAGAGGAGTAAATTCCATAGAGTGAGTCCATCAAGGTGAATTGAAGGAAGGAGGGAGGAGATGGTGCAATAAGGCCTGGGCCACCTAACGGAGACAGCGCGTAGTCAGCCCCAGGATCAGCAAGTGCTACAGGAAGCATGTGTGAAAGAACACGTGCGCCGTATCAATTTCTTAGGTAGTGGGAAATATTCAGTCTCCTTAAACCAGCAGATCTCAACCTAGGAGCCGCAACCCCTTTGGGGGTCGAATGACCCTTTCACAGGGGTCACCTAAGACCATCAAAAAACACATAGTTCCGATGGTCTTAGGAATCGAGACCCCGCTCCTCTATCCGTCTCCAGGCAGGTCCACCCACATGCAGATATGCCCCCCTACGAGTACCCGGCGTGAAGACCGTTAACCATGCTACACCATGCTTCAAGACAAAATGTCATTGATTTGACATTAGAAATAAATATTTCACAATATAAATGACATATTGTTTTTATAATTAATCACTATGCTTTAATTATGTTCAATTTGTAATAATGAAAATACATCCTGCATGTCAAATATTGACATGACGATTCATCACAGTAGCAAAATGACAGTGATGAAGTAGCAACGAAAATAATTTCATGGCTGGGGTCCCCACCACAGGAGGAGCTGTATGAAAGGGTCGCGGCCTGACGAAGGTGGAGAACCGCTGCCTTAAACGATCATAACCTGTTTGCCTAGCTCCGTCCTCCTGGCCTTCCCTCCCAGTCCCTATCTTTCTGGCACTGACAACAATGGGCCGGACAACAAAGCATCCACATGTCTGCCAGGCATTGTTAAGTTGGAGGCATGCATGCCTTTTCCACCAAATCCATCATGTGGAAGAAACAAAAAAAGGCAGCGGGGTGGAGTTGGTTGGGGCAATCATTAGGACACATGAAATGAAAGGAAAACTTATTGTGCATATTCTTCTCCTTTACTCATTCTTCGGTCTTTCCGTGACACTGAAACTTTGCTTCCAAACACTAGATGAGAACCCAAAACCAGACAGACAGACTCATTGATCCAGTCACCATCAAATGCCCCAACTCACCTTTCCTCTGATGTTCCTAGCAGCCATCACCCCCCTGCCACGTCCCTGTACCATCAGCCTGCACGGCAGACACAGAGCTGTGCAGACACGCGTCACTGTTATCGTGCCAGGCAGGGCCAGGCAACTAGAGGCACCAATCTGCGGGTTTCCACTGTTTCTGACCTTCGACCAATCAGAACTCGGCTCTCCTTTGGATAAAGTGAAAACAAACGACTAGACGTTAATCTCTAGACTGGAGAAAGGCGTAGGGAAATGGACATGATATTCTCTGACCCAGGGCATTACAAAGTAATTTTTTTTCTCATTCCAATCACCAGGAGGGGAAGTCTAGTTTTAGGAAACAGTACACATGCTGACTACCTAAGCCATCAAATTGAGTCTCACTCACAGCGACTTATAGGATAGGGAACTGCTTCCTAAGGCATCCGAGTTGGTGAACTTGACAGGGGCAGGTAGCCTCATCCTTCTCCTAGGGAGTGGCTCTCAACTCTACTGCCATAGTTGATTCTGACTCATAGTGACCCCACAGGACAGGGTAGAACTGCCCCTGTGGGTTTCTGAGACTAATTCTTTAGGAGAGTAGAAAGCCTCCTCTTTCTCCTAGTGGAGTGGCTAGTGAGTTTGAACTGTCAACCTTGCACTAGCAAACTAACACTTAACCTACTTTACGGCAAGGGGACCTGTGAATAATGAAAGGCATCTAAAACTTTAGGGTGGTTGGCAGTTTTTCCACCCCAAAATGAGAAATGATAGATGAGAGGCCTGCTCTAGACACACCTCTAACTGCTAAATGTCCCTAATGGAGAGAAAAGAAGACTGTATTCACAGATCCATATTTGATTACATTTGCATAAAGGTATTCCAGAGCAATAACTGGCCAGTGACAGTCTATGACTAAGAATAAATGTTAGCATTTTTTAATAGCTAGGAGGAAAATATCAAAAGCAACAATATTTTTCGACATAAAAACTATATGAAATTAACATTTTTATGTCTGTAAATTAAGTTTTATTGCCATGCAGCCATGCTCATTTGCTTACTATTATCTACAGCTGCTTTTGTGCAACAAAAAGTTGTGTAGTTGTGACATAGGCTGTGCGGCCCCCAGAGACTGGATTATGTACCATCTCATCAACCCTAGAAATAATGTTCGAACTTTTCCTCTAAATCAATATATAAGAAACTTTTTTTTTTAATGGTTAGCTATGAAAAGGGGAAAGAGTGTGGGCAGAGCCGGTAGAATTTTACTGAATATCTTTTTATGTTACTTTCATTTTTGGACCCTTAAGTGTATTATCTATGTTAAAAATAATCTTTAATTATCTGTGGATCCCCAAACAAAGAACATTCCTATATCCTTGTGGTAGCCATTCTCCAAGATAATGGCTTCAATGGATCCCTACTTCTTGATATTCACCCTTTTGTCATTTCCTCTACCGTGTATCAGACATGTAGATGTGATAAATAGTAGATCAGACATGTAGATGTGATAAATAGTATCTGATTAGAGTGCTGAAGAGCAAAGAAGTCACTCTGAGGATTGAGGTGCACTTGATCCATGCCATGGGATTTTCAATCACTTCATATGCATGTGTAGTTGGACAATAATTTAAAAAGACTGAGGGAGAATGAATACATTTTGTGTTGATGAAGAATAATGAAAGTCTCATGGGTGGCCAGAAGAAAAAAAAAACAAATCTGTCTTGGAAGAAAGACAACCAGAATGTTCCTTAGAAGTGAGATTGGTGAGACAGCACCTCACATTCTTTTGACAAGTTATCAGGAGAGACCAGTCCCTGGGAAAGGACATCATGCATGGTAAAGTAGAAGGTCAAGTATAAAGAGACAGCCCTCAATCACATGGATTGACGCAGTGGTTCCAACACTCAAACATAACCATTGTCGGGATGGCACAGGCCAGGCGGGGGTTTGTACGTAGGGTTGCTGAGTGCGAAATGACTTAATGGTACCTAACAACAATCACAACAACAGACGATATGTAACTTTGAAGATTTACTTATAAAAGAGATGCCCAGGGAGAAGAACGACAGAAACCAGAGGGGAAGGAAGACAGCAGTCAGTGTGAGATTTGAAAATAATTTACAATCTACAATCTATCAAGGGTTCATGAGGCTTGGGGGTGGGGAGGAAGAGGAGCTGATCCCAAGGGCTCAATGGAAAGTAAATGTCTAGAAAAGAATGATGGAATATATGTACTAATACGTTGGGTGCAATTGATGTATAGATTCTAACTAGAGTTGTAAGAGCCCCCAATAAAATAAAATAAAAAAGATGATGCCTTCCAAGTTGCTCGCTCTCTCTCTCTCACCTTTTCTCAACTCACTCATTCTGGGCGGGGGGGGGGGGCTGTTGCCACATTAAGGGGACCCTCTGGCAATCTACTAAAGCAACAGAACCCTTTGTCCAAAGGCTAGTCAGGAGGTGAGACTTTGCCACAACGATGAGACTACAGACCCAGGGAATATTTTCATGGGACCCTAATGAGAGACCTTAAACAAAACATCTAGCTAAGCTGCTCCCAAATTCTTTCCAACAGAAACTGAAAGATAGCAAAAATTTGTCATTTCAAGCCACTAAATTTGGGGTCACTTGTGACATAACAATAGGTAACTGATACCTATTCTTTGACTGAAGGGGAAAATGAATTGCGATGGGAGTGAGGTTCAAAAACCCAGACTGGAGCATCCAGGGGTGTTGAGCAGATAAAAGATACGGAACCAAGACTGTGGATCAATTTGGAAGGCAAAGAGTGGTGGCAGAGGATAAGTGCTATCAATTTTAATAAACAAACCACTAACATTCATTTAAAGAAGATTACACATCTATGAACTAAGGTTGTTTTAGATTGTTCAGCTGTCACACCACCCTAGCCATTCGATCAAGAACAAATTCACTTAGGTGCAAATTCATCATTTTAGCTACAGGATGCCTGTCATGGAAGCCTTTGTCGATTGCTTTGCTAAAGTCTATCTACCTTTTGTGGATGGAATTCCCAATACATCAAGCCACTACAGCCACCAAAAAGGAGGCAAGTTTACTTTGGCAGGACTTTGTCTTAATAAATGCAAGTTGGGTCTTAGTGATCACCAGTGTTTGCTTCTAAATATTCACAAAGTCCAAGTTTTATCATTTTACTATCTTGCAGCTATTAGAACATATAAATCACTCCTTCTTTCCTTTTCCTTTAAAGAAATTAGATTTTCTTCCGAGAGCTTTCTCTATCCCATATGCCTTGCTTTTTCTCCTGACTCTCTTAGACATAGACTGTCAATCAAGCAAGTGAAGAACTCATCAGACCTTCAGCCTTCGGCAGACACTAACTTCCAGCAGCCATCAAGAGAGTTCATCTCCTCACAATTACTAGCAATTGCTCCCCTTCAGCTTTGTCATCTGTATTAGAAAGACATTATCCTCATGCCTCTCTGGTCAGACAGTCTGTACACAGTCAGACATCAGATAATCAGGATAATGTTGATTTGAAAGGAATCTTAGAAAGCCTATCAAAACAGAGGCTCAGGAGAGTCAAGGATTTGTCCAAGTTCAGCAAGAGAATGCAGAGCTCGCAACGTCTGCCCAAGGTGTCCTCCCCTTGTATCACGAGTTAGCTCCTTAGTTCTTTGAAGTCAATTTTTTGAGGCATTCATTCATACAAGTATTTCTTAGGTACTTTATCAGCTAGTGTTAAAACAGCCCATTTATGAATAATCTTATGTGGATACAATCTATTTTTAGCCCTACACTCCTGACTGTACACTGTAAAATTATCCACTACAACAACAAAAAAATCTATTTCATTTAAAAATTAAACCAATAAAAGAGAAGTGCAGAATAAATTATGATCCCTCAATCTAAGGAGGCTTCAAAAATCTCGTGCACAAAATGTAGTGGAAAGATAATGGAGTTTTTCCATGAGCTTTCTGAAACCTCTTCATATAACCGTTGCATTACCAGTGTGATCGCTACCTAGAAAGATGAAAATACCTAGGTAATATTAAAAGCAGGGTAGAAAGTGATAAACAATTATAAATTAACTCTATACCTGGGTTTAAGATGTGAAAGAAATCAAGAAGGAAAATGCAAAAATTAAGTAAATGAGAGCATGGGTAATTATTTTCTCTTTTCATTAATATAGTTCTCTTTTATCAGCGTCAATCCTTTTTAGAGCAAATTTGATAAGACCTAAATGGACAGTGAGATACTACTAGCCTCATGCTTTGCATTAACCTGTCACATGAATTACTCGTTCCCTTATTAAAATAAGTTAGTGATGAAGATAGAACATGGATTATAATATCTATTTTGCCCATACGAAGAGGAAAACATTCCTTTCACACACTTAGAAGGAAAACCAAAATCAGTAATATACAATTTAGAAAAATTCTTGATTCTCATTATAATCCTTAAAACAAAACAAAAAAAAGGATAAAATACCTAACAGCACTCCTCTCCTACACATACTTTTTTTAAAAATGCAGGCCTTATGGCTAACTAAGTTCCCAGTCCTATGAAAGACCCCAGTGGAGAGAATGACGTTGACCAGAAGTTACAAAGTCTCTAACTTGGAAAGGAGGGTTCTTATTTCTCATGACACTGCACTACCTGGTCCCAGTAATTCCTGAGGTTCTCTGAATCAATATACAGTGAACCCTCGCCACTTCGCGCTTCAACGTCCGCAGCTTCACTCTATCGCGGTTTTTGCGTAACAGCGCATGCTCTGTCATTACTGCCACGGATTGGCTCATACTGTACACGCTTCTGTCTGCATCGCTACGTATCGGAGCTACGTATCAGATGCATTTTTGCTTTTGTACAGTGTACTGTAATTGTTTGCGATTTTTAAGAAATTTTATCTAAGCCCTATGATGGCTCCTAAACGAGCCGCTTCTTCTAAGCCTTCTGACAATAAAAATAAGCGCCAGAGGAAGATGCTCACCATCCAGGAAAAGGTAAAACTTTTGGATATGATCAAAGATGGCAAGAAAATCATGCAGGTTGCACGCCATTTCGACTTGAATGAGTCTTCCGTTCGCTCCATCCGTTGTACTTCATAATATAATAAATAATAAATGATAATTGTAACGTCCAAAATGTTTTACTGCATTTTCCCTTTTTAGTTTAATAAATTGGGTACTACAAGTGTAATGGTGACTAAAGGGTGTTTTTTCATGTCCTCTATGCTCTAACTACGAAAATATTTGATTTACAAATAAGGAATCCTACTTCGCGGAATTTCATTTATCACGGTAGGGTCTAGAACTGATTAACCGCGATAAACGAGGGTTCACTGTATCTCCATTTTTTATTCTTTGCCTACATCAATCTGAGCTGGGTATCTCCTGCTTGCAATAAAAAGGTCATGACTACTATAATAGGTAGTCTTTATTCCATTTCACACTCAGGAAAGCTGAAGGTCAGAAAAAGTAAGTAATACTATAAAATCAGCAAAATTTGACCACAGAACTTGAAGTGCACTTCTTAACGTAAATGCAATTTGCCTCCCAGGTATGAAAAAAGAGGAAAAAGTGAAACTGGAAGGCAGAGGAAAATGCTGTGGAAATATCATTACTGAATACATGGTAACTGCATGTAAGTCTCGTTGGAACCACAGTGAGACCAAGTGTTTCTGTATGAAGTTAGGAAACAAAACTTTTCAGAATCGTTGTGGGTTTTCTGTTGTTGTTTCAATATGGTAGTGGGTTAGAGATGTCAAGTTGCAATTCTTTCCTTTTTCTAAGTTGCTATGGGAAAAATTACATAGTTCTTCAAGCTATGTCCCTACAGGTTAGCTTACTTGGATCGTCAGGTGGTCTTCAACAATGTAAGAATTGCTCAAAAGCAGAAGTAGGGTATGGTTAAAAAAAAAAAAAGAAAGAAAGATTCTGGGTTAACAAATCATATCATATATCAACTATGCTAAAAGTTGAACAGGGGAAAAAAGATATAATGTCTAAACAACAAAGCGCTCTGATAGTGCAGTGGTTAAGTGCTCACCAGCCACTCTGTAAGCCTGGTGACCTGTAATTATTTAATTACAGATTAATTTAATTATTTAGTTCTTACAGGCTAGGACCCCACATGGGTCAGTTCTACCCTGTCCTATAAGGTTGCCCTGAGTCAGAACAGAGTGGACAACACACAACAACAACCATGAACAATAGACTGAAAACTCTGAGCCATCCCATCTGTAAAAGAATTCTTTTCTTGATAATGATTCTTCTCTAACAAAGTCGTTGTAAACTGTGATAGCTGTGAACTTGGGGAATTGGCAAGTATTTCCATTAACTTCTCCTCACAGCTACCACACATAAAAAATGCAATGTAAGTTAAAAGCAGAGTTCAGCTTGCTATGCAATTACGTCACTAGTCACGAGTGCTTCACCGCGTGTAATCAGATACCACCTTTAATCCCTCCCCCAGAGTTGGTTTAGAGTTGTTACCAGAACTTATGAATGAAAGTATTTAACATGTTAATTATTTAATTGAGTCTACTGGAGGAATATTAAAAGAAGCCTAGTGGCAGAGTGGTTATGCATTGGGCTGCTAACATCAAGGTCACCATCAGCCACTCCTCAGGAGAAAGTTGAGGCTTACCTTTGCCAGTAAAGAGTGACAGTCTGACAGTCTCAGAAACCCATGGGAGCTGTTCTATCCTGTCCTATAGGGTTACTATGCGTCACAAGTCACTGAATGGCAGTGAGTGAGATGGATCTTAACCTTTTAATTCTAAAATGGTATGCAAATAAATGGTCAACAAACAAAGAACCATTCTGCTCGAAGCCCTCTTGGCACTGTGCTGGTCTAGGATTCTGCCAAGCAAAAGACCTCTCTTTGGAATGGCCCCCTCACCAGTGTCTTCTAAGACTAGGCCAATTCCTCCTGTCGTATGGGGGAAACGCTATCCCAAACGTAATATATAATTATAAAGACACATTAAGTCTTAAACAAGATAAAGACAAGACAAAGACAACTCAATCAGATGAGGCAAATGATCTGCAGGAGGCTGGACTAGTGGCCAAGAAGGGGGGGTGTACCAACCCAGAGTCAAGGGAACAACAAGTGAACTAAAATTGATGGAGAGAACGGCATAGGATGCCTGGTGGGCCTTAATCAAGGGAAATGTAACCGAGAGGAATTACTGAAACCCAAATGAAGGCTGAAGATGATAGTGGGACAAGAGAAAAGTAAAAGGAAATAGAAGAAAGAACTAAGAGGCAAAGGACACTTATAGAGGTCTAAATCCAGGCATATACATATGTAAATATGTTTATATAATGATAGGGAAGTATATCTATGTACATATATTTATATGTTAAGTATTAAGGTAGCAGATGGACATTGGGCCTCATCTCCAGTACTCCCTCAACGCAAGAACACTTTGTTCTAATAATCCGGCATTCTGTGTAGCTCACCTTCCTGACATGATCGCTGAAGACAAAGCGGGTGCATAAGCAAATGTGGTGAAGAAAGCTGATGGTGAATGGCTATCAAAAGATATAACATCTTGGGTCTTAAAGGCTTGAAGATAAACAAGCAGTCATCTAGCTGAGAAGCAACAAAGCCAACAAGGAAGAAGCACACCAGCCTGTGTGATCACGAGGTGTCAATGGGATCAGGTATCAAGCACCAAAGACCAAGAACAAAAAAATCATATCAATATGAATTGAGGGGAGGGTACATGGAGTCGAGACCCAAAGCCCAATTGGAAATTCCCTCACAGAAGGGTCACAAGGAAGAGATGAATCAGTCAGGGTAAAGTATAGCACCAATGAAAAATACAACTTTCCTCTAGTTCTTTAATGCTTCCTCCCCCAATCCCCACTATCATGACCTCAATTCTACCTTACAAATCTGACTAGACCAGAGCATGTACACTGCTACAGATAAGAGCTCGCAACACAGGGAATCCAGGATAGATCAACCCCTCAGGACCAAAAATGAGAATAGAGATACCAGGAGGGGAAAGGGAAGGTGGGGGGACAAAGGGAGAACCAATCACAATGATCTACATATGACCCCTTCCTAGGGGGGTGGACAACAGAAAAATGGGTGAAGGGAGACAGTGGTTGTTGTAAGACATTTGGGGGGGGGTATTTATATATTATCAAGGGTTCATGAGGGAGGGGGGGGGAGGAAACGGGGAGCTGATACCAAAGGCTCAAGCAGAAAGAAAATGTTTGGAAAATGATGATGGCAACATATTTACAAATGTGCTGGACACGATGGATGGATGGATGGATGGATGGATGGATGGATGGATGGATGGTAATAAGGGCTGTAAGAGCCCCCAATAAAATGATTTTTTTTAAAAGAAAGAACTTATAGAGAACCAGCTGCTGGAATAGGACCTGTGAACACAAGGGAGACTGTCACCAAAGCATGGCTGAAGGCAGATGGACGGTCCCCACTTCCTGGTGGACTACAGAAGCAGCAACGGAACCATGCCCGGGACACATATATCAAGTTCAGTAAAAGAGCTTTACGAGATTCGTTCAGGGGACCTCCAACAAAGGCAGCCAGCATAGGAGCCATAACTGAGAACCCAGGACTCCAACTTCCATTAAGGCCATGTCCGGGCAAGTCCCTAAGGGTTTGACTGCCCTCTCTGGACTGGCGAAGGGATTGGTAGTAAACTACTTTCTAGAAGGCTCTGCCAGAAAGCAAGGCTACTCACATTGACAATTAAATGGTCAGAAAGAACTCACTCAGAGCTGAGTCGGTGTGGACACTCAAAATGGATTTAGGACTTTCACTGTAAACAGTAGCCTGTTGCAAACTTAGTACTCAAAATCTACACCCTAATAGAGCACTCAAACTCACTGCCACCGAGGCAATTAGGACTCTTACCTATCGGGTGTAACTGTGGGTTTCAGAGACAGTTGCTTTTTTAAAAACAGGTTTGTTGGCATGTAATTCACATATCACATAGTCCAATAATTCAGTCATATTAAAAAGGGTTGTATAAACATCACCACAATCAATTTTAGAACAGTTTCTTCTTTATTGTACTCACTGTTATTAGCTCCCCATTGTCACCACCCCCTCCCCCACCACACACACACCCCAGCCTCCCCTGCCATACCCCACTGGCAGGGGAAGAGATTGTGACCGTTTAAGAAGTCAAAAGCCTCGTCTTAAACTGTGATACAGATCACATAAATAAGAGTCCCGGGGCTGCTATTGGGGAAGCCCCCGATAGCAATCAGTTGCTACTGGACCGCCAACTGCAAGGTGTGCAATTCAAGCTCACCAGCCGCTCCTCAGGAGAGTTGACACCGGCTGCCCCCTGAAAGATTTGCAGCCTTGAAAACCCTATGAAGGATCACGATGAGTCAGATTGACTCGATGACAAAGACTTTTGGATCTGGTTACTAAGAGTGTCACAGGGAACAAACTCCTTCAGGGCTTTGCAGTTGAGGGAAGGTTGTTGATTAACATATATTTTCTCCTCTAGACTATACACATGAAGCAAAGGCATCACTTATTCTACATTTCATACCTTTTTTTTCGTTCCACATTTTAACATCTCTGAAATTGAAATGCTCCTTAAAGATCAATGGTGTGTCTATGTGGAAGCATATTTACGGTATTTCCTATTTGTATGAGTCAGCTACTGCTGCCTAACAAAGTAGTCCAAACCTCAAAATAACATTTATTATCTTACCGTTTCTGTGAGTTAGGAATCAGGGTGCAACCTATCTGAATCTTCTCCTTTAGTATCTCTCAGGCCATGATCACTCAAGGCTCTGAGTGGGGGTGGATCCACTTCCAACCTCACTCACTTGCCTGTTGATCAGATTCAAGTCTGTACTGGCTGTTGAACTGTGGCCCCCATTCCTTGTGAATTGTTGGCCAGACGTGGTTCATCAGAATGAAAAAGCAAGAAGGTGAAGTAGAATCCTAGCAGCAGAGCCCTGTAGCAAGATTGAAGTTATCATGGTCTGTCTGTAACCGAGCCACAAGTTGATATCCCATCACTTTTGCCAAATCCTATTCTTTAGAAAGAAGCCACTAGGTCTCTAAGCAGTGAGCTAATAACCATAAGATTGGCAGGTCAAAACCCACCAGCTGCTCCACGGGTGAAATATAAGACTGTTCCCATAAAGATTTACAGTCTTGGAAACGCTATATGTGGTATTTTGAGTTGGGATTGGCTCCGTAGTAGTGCTTTTTGTTTCTGATTCACTAGGTCTAACCCTTACTCCAGGCTTGCAGGAGGACAAGGAGAGGGGAGGTAGAGATCATCGTGAGCCGTGTCGGAGTTGCCCGCCACCCTAGTGCCTTGGAGAGGTTAAGTGACTTGGGAAAATTCTACAGCTATAATTTGTGGCCCCTGGAATACAGATGCACCTTATAATCAGTTACATTTTAGACTCAATGAAACATAGTTGCAAAGACACAGTACATACTTGTTGCATGCCTAAAATGGGTGGAAAACAGTGAAGTGATGCTATCCTTGTTAACATCATTAATGATCATTTTCCTGATATGTTCTTAATATTCTCAAACGATTCTGACCATTTCTGTGACTTGCCTAACACCCAAAATACTGATTTTGCTTTTACAAAAACAAAACGTGTATCTTTATATACAACCATATCAATAATCAAGTTAGCCTGGCACTTCCTTATAACATTATACGATGTTAGAACATATCAGCACCTCTTTTTGTCCCTCATTACAATATTGGCATATGCCTACTTACTAAACAAGCCAACATGCCCACTTTAGTGACTCACTGATGAAGATGAGCAATTCAAATGATAAGCCAAGAGCCGACCACAGATTCCCTCTTCCAAAGCCCCTTAGGACGTGTTCATGTGTTCATTGCCTTCTAAATATTTGACACCACTGTTTACACATATAGAGCCCTGATGCCCCAGTGGTTCCGTGTTGGGGTGCTAGCAACCAGGGCATAGTTCAAAACCCCCAGCCTCTCCGTGGATGGAGTTACAGTCTCTTAAACTCACCAGGGCTGGTCTAACTCGTCCTATCGATGACAGTGTTTGGTTTGGTTTCTTGGTTGGTTTGCATGGACACTGACCGTTGTCTGACTCTCTCTGCCACCTTGTATCAGAAACTTCTTGGAGAGACTAGCCAAAGCCGTCTAGAGGTACAAACAATGAAAAGGGGTGGCTCTCTTGACACGAGTAGTTCACTAAGAAGGAAGAAGGTTATACGATGTGAGGGAAGTGGCAAGGGTCATTTAGAAGCACAAGGACACAAAACCGGCCCTTTTCTGTTTTTAAACCCATAGCCCTATCTGGATGGCAAACGTGTGACCACCAAAATGCCACAGACCTGGCTCTAAGGAAGACTAGAAGCAGGAATAATTGTATCCTGAGTGATCCCATTAAGATACCCTGGGCATTGTTATATGACTTCTTGTTTTGTTTTTCACAAGAGAAGACACTGTCTTTGTGGAGAAATGGTAAAGTTGGAGTGTGTGATACGTGGAGCCTCTAAACCTGATGTTCTTCCAAGGATGTGTCCTCCCTTTGCCGGCCAGGAAAGGGTCTATTTGGAGAAGCCCCAGGGAAGTGACAGAAATAATGCATGAGGTATAATATTTGGCCACATTGTGCACAGGGCTGGGAGAAAAGAAGCAGAAAAAAAAGAGCCTAGTGGAGCCAACTTCAAAAGGTTTAAGAAGACAGATAAACGGAGTGTGCAGGAAAATGTGACAGTGGCGTTACTGGAAAACAGGAATTTCGAAGATGTTTTAAAAGACTAGGTGTCTATGAGAGTCTCTTAATCTCACAGGAATCCTGCAGGCTGTTTTTCCATACTTGTAAATTCCCCGGAGGCCGGAATAGATTATTATTGCTCTTTGTCTTTCCAAGTCCAGCGTCCTGTACATGAGATGCTTAATAAATAATAATAAAATTAATATTTCCTTCAATAACCAGATCCTGTGATACAAGCTGGGCCGAGACGATACACGTGAATCTCAACAATTCATTAAGTAGGTTTTGTCACAAACCCCATTTTGCAAAGGAGGAAGTAAAGCCTTTTAAAAAACTCACACTCACTGTCATCAAGTCTAGTCCAGCTCACAGCGACCCTACAGGACAGGGTAGAACTGCCCTGTGGGTCTCTGAGACGGTCACGCTTTCTGGGAGCAGAAAGGCTCCTCTCTCCCCCGTGGAGCAACTGGTGGTTTCGAACTGCTAACTTTCCGTTGGCGGTCCAGCACATAACCCACTGTTATGCCACTAGAGCGCCTGCAAATGAAAGTTTCGATCGGTTAAATGACTTGCAAAAGTTCATACAGCTTATGTGGAGTCGACATTCAGACCCAGGTAGCTTATTCCAAACCGTTCACCACTCTTGATACCAAATAAACAATCGCGGACTTGAATTGCTGTCTTCCTTGCGAAGGGGCGTGAACGAGTGAAGTCGTCCTGGTTTCATTTTACAGGATTTCACGTGACCTAGTCAGAGCACTGCACCTGTCAGAAGTGGGCTCGCATAGATCTCTTTTCCCCGTGTCCCATGGACATGATAGGAGAATGGTCAAGAAAGCCAAGGACCGTTGAGGAAGAGCCCCCTGTTCTAGAGGGTCTCTGTGTGTGTAAACTGCTCAGTGTGACTCACTTCAATCATCCGGCTTTCCTTTTAAGGACCAGAAGGATTCCTGTTGCTCTGACCAAAGAAAATGACCACACGCCACACGCCGAGGACAAACGCTTTCGTGATGACGTAGTTGTAACAAGCTCTGAGAGACGATGACTCATGACACCCCAGCCACACTTCCTCCCCAAATAAGTCCAAGGGACTGTAGCAGTTTCAAAAGCAAAGATGTCAAAGCCTCCCACGGGATAAGGGCTCTACTTCCTACCGAAGAGGGCAGAGTTTCCCTCTAGTAGCACAGTTGACCTGGCAGCCCCGAAGCATCCAAGGAAAAGCTTCCGATGAAAGATTCCCAGGGGAGCTTTGATTCACTTGGCATTCTTCTTGATGCAAGAGCCTTGGGCTAGGTATCTCCCCAGATGACTAAAGCTTCGATGACTTGTCCCACCCTGGATATGTTTAATTAAACGCTGCCACCGCGACTGTGGCCTTTTGCTTTACCTCTTCGCGAAGCTTCGGTTCCATACAGGAAGGGCCCGCAAAGACTCAGCTCTCTGACGGCATCAAACTGGGGTCATCATTCCCTGGCCCAGGCCTCTGTACTGCGGTGTCATATATCACCTACACAAACCTGCGTGCAGCCTGTGAGGTCACTCGGATCATAGCAAACAAACAGCGCCATATTGAGAGAATGGATGGGATAGGCTATCTTGAATCTTAAACAAATTGCGGGAGTGGGTTACAATTTGTGGCTCTGCACTGATAAACACTTCACTTCAGTCCTCCAAGCCCATTCTTCTTCATTGGTTAACTAGGCCTGATGGTTAACTGATGCTTCCAATTTTATATGGCTTTTGTCAGGATTCAAAAGGCAATGTATTCATCAACAGTGTATACCCAAAACTACCATATGACACAATTCTACTCCAAAGAACTGAGAGCCAAGACTTAAACAGGTACATGTAACCAATGTTCATTGCAGATTTATTGACGATAGCCAAAAGTTAGAAGCAACAGGAGCATTCATCAACAGATGGATGATAAACACGTCGAGGCATATCGTACATACAATGGAGTGTTATTCTGTCACAGAGAGAAACAGAGTGTTGATACATGGACAAACCGTATGCTAAATTATGGACACAAAAAGACAAATTCACTTTAAGGTACCACACGCAGGAAATATCCAGAATAGGTCAATGCATATAGATGGAAGTCATTTAGTGGTTCCCAGGGGTACGGGAGAATTGAGAATCATTGTTTAATAGGTACTGAGTTTCTGTTAAGGAAGATGAAAAGGTTTGAAAAT
Organism: Echinops telfairi; assembly: GCF_000313985.2. Classification (NCBI taxonomy): domain Eukaryota; kingdom Metazoa; phylum Chordata; class Mammalia; order Afrosoricida; family Tenrecidae; genus Echinops; species Echinops telfairi. The sequence goes on along the minus strand of NW_022103968.1, from coordinate 29,869,079 downwards.
AGATAGTGGTGATTTTGCCATGTAATTAATGTAATTAATAACATTGAATTGCACAACTAAAACTGGTTAAGGTGGCAAATTTTATATTATCTATATGCTGCCACAATAAAATAATCTTGAGGTAACATAGGCAAAATTCTGAATATAGTACTAAATCTAAAATAACCAATCCATAAATAGTAGTTATTATTAAGAGGCTACCACACATCGGTCCATTTGTCATACTGTGGTAACTTGTATGTTGCTGTGATGTTAGAAACAATGCCACTGGTACTTCATATAGCAGCAAGGTCACCCAGGGTGGACCACAAGGAAACAACACGCATGCTATTGCTCCAGCTGAAAGCACTGGAGGAAAGAATCCAACCATCCAGTTATAATAGTGAAAGATCCATGTGCAAAATAGTGAACAACGCAGGAAGAATCACATACACACACAAGATGGGAGAAATACGCAGGGTTACTACACCCAAAAGGATAGGTTGACAATCAACCATGGTTCTCAGTGGTTTTACTATTATTGAACGATGTAATTAGGCAATCACCCCCATTATGTGGTCTGATATAATCAGCCAGTTGAGTGTAAAGAGATTAGAATGGGCTGTAAGACCCTTACTCAAATCACAGTCCCGATTCTGTGGAACAGGAGTTTCCCTGGGCTGCTGTCTTATTGTCACGTTTAACCTTACAAGACATGAAAGGAGAGAGAAGCAAGTGAGAGGAAGAGGGACCTGACTACCATCGAGAAAGAATTCCAAGTCTACCTTACAAATCCGGGTAGACCAGAGCATGTACACTGGTATAGATAAGAGCTGGAAACACAGGGAATCCAGGACAGCTAAACCCCTCAAGACCAATAATGAGAGTAGTGGTACCAGGAGGGGAAGAAGAAGGTGTGGGAGAAAGGGAGAACCAATCACAATGATCTACATATAACCCCCTCCATGGGGGGCAGACAACAGAAAAGTGGGTGAAGTGAGACATCGGACAGTGTAAGACATTGAAAAAATAATATTAATTTATACATTATCAAGGGTTCATGAGCAGGGTGGGGGAGGGATAAATGAGTAGCTGATACCAAGGTCTCAAGTAGAAAGCAAATGTTTTGAGAAGGATGAGGCCAACAAATGTACAAATGTGCTTGACACAATGGATGGATGGATGGATTGTGATAAGAGTTGTACGAGCCCCCAAATAATTGATTTTTTTTAAAAAAAAGAAAGAAGAGCAGAAGCAGAAGGAATTCTTTGGACCTGAGGTTCCTAGACTGAGACTCTTCCTAGACCCAGTGGAAGAGTGATGCCAAAACACATGTCGATCTCTAACACACGCCAGCCCTACAGATATTGAAAACAGATAAGGACCTCTATCCAGGGCCAGCAGCGAGAGAAAGCCGCCTCCTGACGCCAGCTCCCTAAATTTGGACTTCTAGCCTCCTAAACTATGACAGGATAAATGTCTGTTTGTTAAAGCCATTCGCTAGTGGTATTTCTGTGATAGCAGCACTGGTTATCTATCCCACTATCAAAGACACTGTCCCACTATCAAAGCAAAAACAAACCATAGAAATGTCTCATCTTTTCACAATCTACCATCTCCCTTATGGGCCCAGAAGACCTACACTTCCTATACAAGCACGGGACAGCGTTTCTGTTTGATCATCTCGTCTCAGACATGCCTTCACCCCTTAATAGGATCCCTTCTATTGGTCTTTGATAATTTTTCATCTCTTTCTCTTAAAACATTAGAAATATTTAAAGGTTAAAATATGTATCTTTATGGATTACTCTCCACAAGCAATCTAAAATCACCATTTTCTCATATTACCACTAATTGTCCCTTTGGGGGAATCCTGTATGCTTTACTGCAGAGGGCAAATGATTGTGTGTGAGTCCAGGAAGACTAGAGAAACAAATCTAGAGACACTCATATGTGTGTAAGAGGCAGCTTTCTATCAAAGAGCAGTTGTATATGGAGAAAACATCCCAGCCCAGTCCAGATCAAGTCCCTAAGTCGGATATTAGCTTATATGTCTGACACTAGTCCATATACTTCTCTTGAAACTCACACAGCAGGAATGCAGGAAGGTCACAGGCTGGTGGCTGGAAAGTTATGTGGATCCAGTGCCAGTGAGAGCATCTCAGCACTGGCTCCTCCAGCTCTCTGAGTGTGGCTCCTCAACAGAAAGATGAAGCAGAGAGAGAGTGTGGCCCATGGCTTCTGATGGGAGAATCAAGAGAGAGGAAGTTCCCAGAATCCTCATGAGAAGGCCACGCCCACACAGTGGCATCATTGGCTGTGACCTGATTGACCGGCTAGACTCCACCCCTTCACTCATAATACCCTCAGGTTGACCCGAGATTATGTAACTACCACAGACGGTCAAAGTGAAGGCAGTCCTCAACATATACTTCTTGGGACTCTGGCAAAACAGCTCTATAAAGCAACCGGCTTTATTCCATTTCCCTCTCAGCGAGAAATGCAGAAGTCTTTCATTCTATTTGAGGAGAGGGTCATAAATTGGGGTCAGTTCAACACGAGCCTACCCTTTTCTACTTGGTTCCTTTCAAATGTATGCATAGCTCAGATTATATTGAGTAAAACTAAGAATAACCTCAATTTGATTATGGCAAATGCTTAGAGATGAAAGTGCATGCCCCAAAAGTCTTAGAAATGAAGGTTAAAAGAAGTATTAAATATTCAATTGACCATTATCGATGACACATAAAATTCTCTGGCAAGGAAGACCAATTTAAATACATTCCTAGACCTGAAGTAAGAAAGTACAGCTCATAAGAAGGCCAGTCAACCTTAGGAGCAGAATCATGCCGAGAAATGCCAATGAATGGGAGGAATTGTAGCCCACAGACTTGGCTCACTCTGCAAGTTTTCCATTGAGGATCTACTAAACATTGTTTTAGATTTGAGGACAAGGACTCTGGGTTCGTGCCCCACAGAGATTGTCCCATGGTTTCAAGTACCTGAGACCAGAGAATGCCAGCATAGGAGACTCTGGCTGCCCCAGGTGCTCAGGCAGGTGAGCAATACTCTAAATTGGTTTGAAGTATATGTTTGACCAAATATCACAAAAAGTTTATTTCCCTCTCGTTTGAAAGAAACCGAGAGGTAGATGGGCCAGGGTTACTTCTGAGACCCACAAATTCATCAGGGACTCAGGCTTTCCAGATGTCTGCTCCCACCTACCCACACAATGTCCTTTCCCCTCTAATACAAGATGGCTGCCCGGTCCCGCCACTCCATCTGGTGTTCCAGGAAGCAGAGCAGAGCGGGAGTGGAAAAAAGGCATTCTTCTTTTCTTTTAAGAGTTCTGTTCAAAGTCTCACATTACACTTTGGCTTGTATGTTATTGCTCAAAATGTAGTCAGAGGGCAACACCCAGCCAAAAAGCAGCTAGGGAATGTCCCCTTGGCTGTGTGGAAATATGCCTACCACCAGAAGGGCTACTGGGAAACAACTGGTGATCTTGTCCCAGGTGCTCAGGCAGGGCCTCTCATGGAACTAACATACGACCTGAGATCTCAAGGGTAAGAAGGAGGAAGCCGAGAGATGATCTGAGAGTAGCATTCTCCACTCAGAAGAAACAAGGGGAAGATTCCGGAAGTGGAGCTGGGTGTCTTCAGCATCACAAGAAGACGAAGGCTCTGGTCAGACTGAATGAGGAAAAGCGTGCTACCGCATGATGTCAGGAAACTGGCATCCTGGATCTCCTAATAGGTCATAGTCATGAGTTTAGATGGGCATATTTTCAATTCCCTTGAGAAAGGAAGCCCATTAGGATAAAGATGGGTAAGGCCATCTTAGAGAGAGACAATGAAACTTTCAACTTCTCTCAATCCTCCTCCAAGTGCAGGCTCACATGGCAAACTTCTGACTCCCCCTGCTTAATCAATAAAGTGGTTTCTGATTCTTCTTTGACTTTTTACATGTATCTTGAACCCCTCCATGTTCCTTAACCATTTTTCCCAATTGTTGCATGAGGATGCTTGGGCTTTAAGCTCATGGAAGCATGTCGTAAACAGAGATGTAAGACAAGGTAGTAAAACCTTACTATAGCCACTCAAAAGGAACCTATTGGTTGGGTAATATAAGATTTCATTCATGGCTTCCAAGAAAAATATTCAGAAATGACTCTCTTAACCTTTGTTTGCTATAAAATAAACAGCTCAACAGTTTCCCTGCTGCTTCTCCCAAATTTCATTCAGGGGGTGGGGTGGGGGGTGGGTAGGAAGTGTTCACATCTGCAGAAAGAAGAAAGGGAACAGCTGGGGAGGTTGCCTCTTCTTCCAGCATTTGCTCTCTGTGAGCTTTGGCAATCTGAGCCCGCGAGCTCCCCGTAAGTATAGCTGTTTAAAGATGGCTCTGGAGTCCTGAGGGGACAGCAGCCGTGCCGTTAACAAAATAATGCCCTATAAGGATAACATCCCTGCGGTCTTTCTTTGTCTCTGTCCATGCAATGTATACACACAAACATACTCATAGAGGTTAGTTAATTTGAATACTACACCAATACTTTGAATATTACAAATAATTTGAATATCACACATTTTAAGACATAGGTAGACACTGGGCATTGTAAAGATCAAGTTAACAATAAGTTTCCACTCCTTTAAGATTTTAGAGGTAAATAAATATGAATTTTTTTTGAAGCAAGGCTAAAGAAGCCAACTCAGAGATCTGTGGAATGGAAGCAAAGTTCATGTCATAGGAAAGGCTCAACTGGAATGAAAGGAATGAGTAGTGATAATTCGCATCAATGTCATCTATTAAGCATTTATTACATGTTAAGCAATGTGCTGAGCACTGTATTTTATCTCACTCGACAATAACAACCTTAAGAGATAGGGCCGGTTTATGATACCTGATTGTATAGTTGTAGAACTGAGGCCTGGAGAGATTAAATTCATACCAAATTTAGAAAATACTGGCTCCCATCACCCCTAGCTCGGCGACGTTGGCCAACGCTGCCATCTGAAAGTGGGAAACAGCTTCACCTTCTAGGGGCCGCGTGAAGATTAACTGTAACGCTTGTGAAGTGAAAAAACGCGTCCAGCATACTGTCAGCCAAGAAGACACAAAACATATGGCAGCCAATCTATTTATCATTATTATTCCAAGAGGAGGCTGGCCAGGGTATTGATTCTGTTTTGTGAACATTTGCTTGAGGTGAGAATTCATACTTTCTAACAGAGGATTTCCACTATTATTTAGCATCCTGCTAAAAATGGCAGTTCTTAATAAGCTCAAAGCTGGACTCTACTGAGGCATGCAAGACAGCTCTTAGAAATCGAATCATTTCCTTTCCCCACAGAACTGAGAGGGATTTGCTACAGAGTCTTGTCAAAATTATCTCTAAGGGGGGTGGGGGGGAGGCCAGTGGGAAAGGAGTCCTGGTGGCTGCTGGGGTCCTGCCAAATGCAAACGCCCATATCTCTTCAAAGGTCCAGCCCGCAAAGAAACATCACTATATGTCTTGACTGACAACATTTATCTTGGATTTCAAAGCATCAAAGCACTGTTTGTACCCAAGATGTTTTATGAAATGATACTAATGTGTTCAGTGATGTCCATTTGAAAGACTGTATTGCTGAGAGCGATAAGCCCCCGTAAATCTCACGAGAGAAACCCATTTTCAGTATATAAACTTTGTCTGCATTCGAAAGGCATCCATTAATCGCATCGCAGCAGCTCTTAAAGTCTAACGCAGAGACAGGGAAGCTGTATTTCTAAGAATTGGGGACATAATGGTGACGTGTTAGACTGCTAACTGCAAGGTCGGCAGTTTGAAACCACCAGTCGCTCTGGGGGAGAAAGATGATGCTTTCGGCTCCCACAGAGCACTACCGTCTCAGAACCTCACAGAGGCAGTTCTATGCAGCCCAGTCTAGGGGTTGCTATGAGTCAGCATGGACCCAATGGCAGTAGGTTCTGAGCTAGTTGAGTGTGTGACTCATTACTAGTTTGCATTCTTACTTCCAGGCCCAAAATGAGCTCTGTGGGCAGAAAAATAAGGCTGTAAAACAGGAACAAGTCTAGTATTTTCTAGAAAATACTACAAGTGTAGTATTTTCTCCTTCTCCTTTTTCTATTGTCAGCATGGAAGCCACTATGTGTCTATATACACAGTTCTTTTTCACAAGATTATCCTTCTCAAAACTTCCTCCCAAAAAAAGCCTTAAATACCACCTACCACTTCCTCCATGAAACGCACTCCTATTTCTAAAGTCATCACACCTAAATTCTGGATTATTATTTGCCAAAGTATTTTCAAAGTGAGAAATGCTTTCTCTTTTCAATTCTTTTTCTGAGTGTCTCACTAGTTAAGCAGCAAGTTTCAGTGTCATGCGAATATATCATTAACACTTCTCCAACATTTGCTAAGCGTTCCTTTTTAAAAAGACAGCCTCAGAGCCAAGGAACAGGCTAGACCTAGATAGAATTTAATAACACTGTTTTGTTTATACTGACTTTATTTTTAGTTATTATCTATTTATGGTAAGGAATAACCATCTTCCATTTATAGTAGTAACTTAAAGTTTACTTTCTAAATGCATTTCTTTGAATCGTGTGCAGAGGAAAAAGACCCCACATTCAAATACATGTTCCAGAGACCCCTTTATGAACTCTTCAACAGGACAGGGTCAGACAAACCAAGTCCCTCCCCAGGAGGCAGAGCCACACAGCTAATTGCAGACAACGGAAAACAAAGGCGGTCATCACAAGATGACGATGGGCAACCGATCAATACATCCCAGTCAAGGGCAGATTAGGAAAGTTTATACCATGGGTTCTGGGGCCCTCCGACCAAGTCAGTAAGGTTAAGACTCGTGACCATTTGCCGTAGGCCGTCAGTTCCCATGAAGGGCAATCTCAGGCAAGTCATTAAGGTCAAGTCGGCCTCTTCCTGGGCTGAAATTGTCAAGGGGTTTGTCTTGCTTGAATCCACAAGCAATGCTCATGGAAGCAACAGTCACGAGATGAAAAGACGGGTTGCATTTGGTAGAGCTGCTGCACAAGAACTCTGGGGACTAAGGTGTACCTGACTCAAGGCAAGGTATTTTTACTCACCTCATGTGCATGTGAAAGTTAGACATTGAATAAGGAAGACTCAAGAAGAATCTATGTATTTGAATTATGGTACTGGCAAAGCATAACGAAGATATCACGGACTACCAAAAGAACAAACAGATCTGTCTTGGAAGAAATACCACCGGGATGTTCCTTAGAGGTCAAAATGGTGAGTCTGTATCTCATGTGCTTCAGACATGTTGTCAGGAGAGATCAGTTCCTGGAGAAGGACATCGTGCTTGGGAAAGAAGAGGGGTGGCGACAAAGAGGAAGGTCCTCCACAAGATGGAGTGACAAGTGGCTGCAACAATGGGCTCACACATAGGCTGCAGGCCTGAGCGGTGTTTCATTCTGTGGTCTGCAGGTTGGCGATGCCTTGAAACGGACTCAGTGGTACTAACAGTGCTCTCGCAGAGTTACAAAAGATTAAGCGAAATCCATCACACTCACATGCCTGACGCACGGTTAGGCCTCCAATCAAAGTCATTTGATTCTGAGTGTAATACCTCCCTCACATGGGTTTGAAATCTGGATAATAAAATAAGGAAGGCAAGGAAAGGAGCGATGCATGAGAATTATGAGGATGTTTCTAGCAGAGAAGATTGAAAGCGCCCTAGACTGCCAGCAGAAGGAACAAGCGGGTCTTGGAGGAAGTCCAGCCAAATGGCCCCTAGAAAAGAGGATGGCAGCACTCCGTCTCATGCACTTTTCCACGTGGTCCGAGGGCAGCCCTTGGAAAAGACATCACGCTTGGTAAGGTAGAGGGTCCGTGACAAAGAGGAAGCATGAACACAGCGGTGTCAATAACGGGCTCAAACAGAGCAATGACTGTGAGGCTGGTCCAGGGCTGAGCAGTGTTTTTTCTGTTGTACGGAGGGCTGCTAGGGGTCAGGCACAGCCAGACACCTCCTAAGTAGAACAGAAACAACTGAAGGATGAGGAGAAGTTGGGCTGGCAGCGAGAGGGAAGAGCTTGTCTGACAATCTGGAGGACAAGTATCACTGGACAAATTAAAGGACATGAAAGAAAGAAGGAAGGTGAACAGACAAGAAAAGGAACTAAACAGAAGCTGAGTAAAATGAGAGAGAAGAGGAAGCAGTCCCTGTCCCTGAATATACTGTATTTTATCAAAGGAATCAGCCATGTATTGAATGAAAGCTGTTAATACTGGGAAGAGCAACAACAACAACAAAACAGATAATTAAAGGGTAGTACTCCCAATTATAGATCTTTACCTTCTCCCCCCTTGACTCAGCTCACATTAACATTAACATTTTTTTAATTGGGGGCTTGTACAACTCTTATCACAATCCATACATACATCCATTGTGTCAAGCACATTTGTACATCTGTTGCCCTCATCATTCTCAAAACATTTGCTTTCTACTTGAGCCCTTAATATCAGCTCCTCATTTTCCCCACCCTCATGAACCCTTGATAATTTATAAATTATTATTATTTTGTCATATCTTACAATGTCCAACGTCTCCCTTCACCCACTTTTCTGTTGTCCATCCCCCAGGGAGGGGGTCATATGTAGATCCTTGTAATCGGTTCCCCTTTCTAACCCACCCTCCCTGAACCCTCCCGGTATGGCCACTCTCATCACTGGTCCTGAGGGGATCATCTGTCCTGGATTCCCCGTGTTTCCAGTTCCTATCTGCATCAGTGTATATCCTCTGGTCTAGCTGGATTTGTGAAGTAGAATTGGAATCATGACAGTTGGGGGAAAGAAACATTTCGGAACTAGAGGAAAGTTGTATGTTTCATCGTTGCTATACTGCACCCTGACTGGCTCATCTCCTCCCGTGACCCTTCTGTAAGGGGATGTCCAGTTGCCTACAGATGGGCTTTGGGTCCCCACTCTGCACTCCCCCTCATTCAGAATGATATGATTTTCTGTTTTTTGATACCTGATCCCTGATCCTTTCGACACCTCGTGATCACACAGGCTGGTGTGTTTCATCCATGTGGGCTGTGTTGAACATTAACATTCTTATAGGCTGGGACTCAGGCAATACAGGACTTTTCTGGAAGGTGGTAGTCTCCAAAATGTTTTATTCCAGTCTCTTAAATGTCAGTTTCCATGGAGATTGAGGCACAACAAGTTGATAAAGATACTAGAGCTGGGTACAAGCTCAGAGGCCACAAGATGATCCAAAGGCAGCTTGCTTAGCACCCATGACCATAGTCTCCTCATCCCAGCCCTGCTCCAGATATGGATCTGTGTTTGAGCCCATGACACTGCGGAGTGCGAGCACCCAGAGAACAAAGACGGACTTTCTTCTCACCACTCGAACGACAGGTTTCTGCTTGTTTACCCTTATCTAACCTTCCCGAATGACCGTGTGGACTCACTAAGCCATGGGAGGTTCCAACTTCCCTGTGCTCCGTCTCGGTGAAAATACAAACTCTCTCTGGAAAACTCTGAGCTCATGAGATAGTTGTATGTTTTATTTTGTTTTCCAAGTGGAAAAAACAATAGACATCTCCCTGCTTGAAAAGGAAAAACAAATCTGTTGACTCTTACAAACAAATAACTCAAACCAGCTGACCTTTAAAATGTCAAACTTCACATGTGGTCAAGCCTCAGACAGACTCTAAGCTAAGTTTGAAAAAATAATTTAAAGAAGGAACTGGTAAAGAAAATAAAGGAAAGTGCTTGGAAGATGATTCAGTCGAGTAACCACTAGTGACCCCAAACTGCCGCTTGTTATGGATAGATGCCTTATAAGATGTTAACTTGGGAGCGTTCCAAACAACCCAATTAGGGTGGGTGTCTTCCCAAACTGACTGGGGGCTGGAAGCAAGAGGAGAGGGCGTGTCCGATTCACTAATGATTGAAATTCTGAGGCCTTGGGGGATTTTGGAAACAAGTCCATCATGCCCATGACTCATCCACTGCTGAGTGGAATAATGAATTTTTTTGCAGATTAAGCACTGACACATTTATGAAAACCATTTGCCATGGAGGGGAATCCAACTGCGGGTGACCCTACATGAGTCAAAGTAGAAGGGTGTTCCATAGAGCTTTCCATGGCTGGTTTTGGAAACAGAGCACCAAGCCTTTCTTCCCAGGCACTCTTTGGTGGCCTTGAGCCAGCCATCTCTCAAGGCAGGGCTTAGGAACCCAATGGTCACCTGTACGAAGCTCTCCTTCTCCCAGCCACTTCCGGGGGTCAACGTGAAGTCTCGACGGTTTATTGCTAAATTTGATAGTTCACGGCAGCGTTAGTCTAGTGCTAACTGCCAATTCGTTTTGCCCAGTTTCCCCCTATTTGACTGAAAGGAAAGCTCCCACCAGCCTTAAGGTGGTCAATAGACAAGGCTGTGATGTAACTATCTCTTCTTGGTGTTTTTCATATTCGTTTTTCTAGGTGTGCTTTCTGTTGGGATCTAACCTGACGTTCACTAAGAGACAACATGATGTCATTTCTAGACAGTACCTTTGATGGAAAAGAGGAGGTTGTGATATTAAACCAGTAATTTCCCCGCTATTACCTGAGGGTTTATGCTAGAGTGACCTTAGAGGCTCCTTGCAACTCTGACAGCTTATGATGATGTTGAATCAAAGTACGCTGGACACTGAAAGGTGCGTCAACTTAAGGACCCTATATACTCGTGTATAAGCTGAGTTTTTCAGGTTGGCTTGTACTCGAGTATATACGGTAAAATACCCTTTTCTCTTATCATTGAATCCCTTGAATCCAGAACACTTCATTGTGCTCACACAGAACCTGTATATAGATCAAGAGGCAGTTGTTTGAGCACAACAGGGTATGCTGCATGGTTTAAATTCAGGAAACCTGTACATCAGCCTATGTTCTACATCCTACCTCCTATTTTGGTGAGCAGTGACCGAGGTCTTAAAAGCAACAATTTAAAATGCAACTACTGGTTTGCCTCTGCCTGTAGGAAAGAAGTGTGATGGAAACCCAAGACGGAGAAACAAATAGGCCACTGGACTAAGGGACAATGGGAACAACAGTCTCCACGAGCTTGGCATCAAAAGAACTAGACAGCACCACTACCAACTGCCCGGAAAGGGATCGCATTAGAGAGTCATGGACAGACTGGGGAACACATGTGGAACCAAACTGCAGATCAGAAAAAGAGAGCCGGCTTACAGGTCAGATAGAGACCAGTGGACACGCCCTCCAGCTATGGAATGGATCTTACCTGTGTAGCTCAATTGTCAACAAATAACAGATAGGTCTATAAGGGAAACAATAATGCGAGTGAGGCATACAAACCTTTAGAGAATTATCCATGTGAGATCAAAAGGGCACAGTCCAGAAGGGCCAGGAGAGGAGGAGGAATGGGAACAGGGAACACTGGGAGGAGACGGGCTAAATGGCGTTGCCTTGAGGGGGATGCGGCAAAGGAGAGGCAACAAGATACAGCTGACCTGTTGCATGTAAACTGCTCACCTGCTCCGTAACCCTTCACCCAACTCACAAGGAAAGGTTTTCTTTAAAGTAGGCGCCAGCGTTCTATCCTCCCGCCAAACTCAGCAAATACTCCGAGAAGCTGAACCAGGTGAAGAAGACTGGCTATCAGGACTGAACTCATTAACAACCTGCAAAATGCAAAGGACAAACCTTGCTTGTTGGAAGCAATGAGGACTTTCAAGTGCTTATTGTTGAAGATCAAAAACTACAGACCTTCATGTGGATGATGCCTCAGCGTTAAAAGGGGGTGGGGGGGCAATCTCCGCAACTGGACCATCAATAAGCAGAGAAAAGATGGAGGGTCTCACAGATGTCCTATGACTTGGATCAACAAGTCACACCTATGGAAGCAGCAGTCCGGAATCCTGCCAATCCCTGTCAGGGATTGTACATTTGAACAGAGGCTGTGATTCTCTTGGAAGGTGCTGTGAGGCTGGCGGAAGAAAGTGATGCCAGCCATACTATACGTGGTGAAAAGAGGTGAAAGAGTTCACAAGATTAATAAGTAATTAATAAGGTGAAATAGTTCACAAGATCAATAAGTAAGCAAAGTCACTCCATGTTTGCCTTGTGTCTTGTATAATTCAACACCGATTTATCTGCAAAGCACCAATGGAGATAAGGGACCACAGCCAAACCACATCTATGTCCAGTGGTCTTTACCTGGTAGTGCCCCTGCAGGACAGAGCAGACCTGCCTCCGAGGGTTTCCACAGCAATCTTCACAGAAGCAAACTACCATGCCGTTCTCCTGCACAGAGGTTGGGGGTTTAAATGAGCAACCTTTCCATGAGGAACCACATGCTTAAAACCAACGCATTAATTATCGAAGACTCAAATCTGTTTTTCAGAAAGTAGCCTCTGATTTCACTTAACACAGTTTGTGACACAGAGCCCCTAAAACAGAGGCTACATTTTACCTCCCCTGCATCAGAGCAGTTTAAAATTTGAAGATAAAACTTTTAAGAAACACAGGATTACTACATTAAAGATTGCTTGGAAAAGCTCAGTTGCAATTGTTCGCTCATTTTCCTATTTAATCAACATTTACTTAACACTCACTACCATGTACTCGTCACCAGTGGCAAAAACTGACAATAAAAACCACAATTTTCTTTTCCCTTCAAGCAACTTAGAATCTGTAGCAGGATCATAGATAGTTTTCATTTTTTATTTCTTTTATTACTATAACATTAATTTTTTTGTTTTTGCTGTATTGTGTGTGAGGATCTCAAGGATTGATAAGCCTATAGAGACAGCAAGTAGAATAAGGTTTCCTGGGGGGTAGAGTGGAGAGGTGGGGGTGGCAAAGAGGAGCTGAGATCAAGGATTCAAGAAGGAAGAAACGGTTTTGAAACTAACTGAAGTAGCAGTCACACAGTACTGCTTAATGTGATTGAACTATGGAATAATATGATATTTATTAGCTCCCAATAAAATGGTCTTTAAAAAAGTACTGCTACAAAATCATAGAAACCTTTATTAAAGAAGAATATCAAAATGTGATGCTATTTTTTCTATACCCGTCTGAAGGCTGGGTTTTCATCTCTCTAAGTCTTCCTTGAAAAATTCTGCTCTCTTCGATTTAAACCATGCATAAATAGAATTTTTTGGCACCCTCTGGGAATTAAAACCTTCTTTTATATGTGCTTTGAGTTTGGGGAGCAAAGAGAAGTCTGAAGGGACAAAACCAGGATGAGAGGATGAAGAAGGTAAGGCTCTCTTCCAGTGGAATTCTCCTAGGACAATCCTTGCTACCATTGAAGAATGAGTAAGTGTACTATCTTGATGGGGGAGGGAAATGTTCCAGGATTCTTCCCACAGAGACAAAAGAAGGGTTCAAAATACAAGAGCATTTGAGACACACACACACACACAACCTGAGCTGTGGGGCCAAATAAAATCTCTTTCATGTGAAATTAAGAGTCCTGGTGTCCTGGTGGGGGTAAGCATGGAGGTTAGATTTTAACCCACCAGTTTAAACCAGACCAGTGATTTAAGTCCACCAGCCCCCAGGTGAGAAAAAGGTGAGGCCGTGTGCTCCCATAAAGATGGAGAGTCTTAGAGCCCTTAGCGAGCAGTTCTACGCGGTCCTCTAGGGTCCCTACACGTCATAATTGACCTGATGGTAATGGGCTGAGTTTGGGATTGTAATGTGAGACTTTAAAAGCCTTTGGAGAGAAAAGGGTGATGTGGCTATCCAGATTGTGGGAAAATCTGAGTTGTATGTTAGGCATGGTAATTAAACTTCAGACACCAATAGTATATTACCAATGTTATAGAGTGGCTAAAACTCTTATTGCCTTGTTCCCTTGTGCGGTGAATAAGTATCTTTTCATCTACAACCGTTCACTGCAGATTGACTGCAGATGTACTAATATGATTTTGGACGCAGGGAGCTGATGTTGAATAAAGATAGCATCGACTTTTTATTAGGGGGACAGCCTGATGCTATTAGCTCCGTGACTCTGGTGTCCAGTGGAGCAGATGAAACGGTCGACTTACCTCCTTTGAATGGAGACTGAACTATGAACGTGGAGTCGGAATGTTCTTCTACTTTTGTTTTAATTTTATCATCTTCAACATTATTCCCTAAGAGGATTCCTGTTTCACGTTTGTTTGGGTGACTGTCTTTCATGAAATTCTATTAGCTTAAACAGAGACATTACAGCGGCTGCAGAGATGCGAATGTTGATCTATCTGGTTGAATCAGTGCACATGCTGCCACATACTTAGAAAGTAGGGAAACTACTGTGAGGTGACACTAGCTGCTTAAGTGATAGCAAGAACAGCCCCCTCTTTTTTGCAAGACTCTTGCTCTTTGTTCTTCTTGACTACTTCTCTGTACTCCCACCTAAGGAATGGATTGGAGGAACAGTAAATATTTATGGGAACAGATCAGCATATGCTATTTACTCAGGATGCTCTCTCTCTCACATTAGACATATTTGAGACCCAGCTCGTGTGTTGCAAGAACAGGAGTGAGTTTAAGGCCAGATTAGTGAGAAGGGGAACATTCAGACAACAGTAGAGGTTGAAAGTCGATTAAGCATCTGTTGCTTAGTTCACCGCAATAAATTAGGGCCTGGGGGGGTTCTCCAGAAATCGGAAGAGTTCGGACTTTAAAAACCCAAGATCTGAAAGTCATCTGAGAATGAATTCACCGAGAGAAACGCCTAATGAAGGCTGGTTTTAGAAAGACGAAAGCGAAGTAAAAGGTGATTTGGGTTTACTCTTGCTGTTTCAAGGTAGAATAAAGGTGCCGAATCTTGGTCCATTTTTCCTTTCAAACTCTTCACTCCTCCAGCCCTTCTGTCCCACCCCCACTCCCGGTGGCAGCTCCAGCTCAGGCCTCCTTCCCTCACCATCCTGACTTCCCAAATGGAGTTATTTGATTTTCTCATCCTACAATGAGAACTCCCCAAGTTCATGCTCTTTCCCACAAGATCTCAGTGAGAGGCCTTGAGGAAAGAGACCATGCCTTATACCAGAGGGCTTCAAAAAGTTCACGGAGAAATTCCATTATCTTTAAATTCCACTTTTACGCAAACACTTTGAAGCCCCTCCTAGCTCTCCTGTGTCCCCTACAAAAGACACGAACAATACATATGAACTGTCCATGTGTATGGAGCACTTACTGCATGCCAGGCACTTGTCTAAATGTTTGACATGCATGAACCCCGTTAATCCTTCCAAGAACCTGTTGTCGGATCCTAAGTCCTAACTGATGTGCAAGCCTACCCCAAAGCCACAGGGCTACTATGGGATGGAAGTTGGGGAGGAATTCAATCTGATCACAGAGTCTATGTTCTACTGTTTTTCCCTGGCAGGGTTTGGGAGAATGCATAGTCAAGTTTTGTAGTCAGACCTGAGCTAGCATAGTGGGAAGATCAAATCTAGCATACTCTAAAAGAAGACTCTAAGCAGGTCTGAGCTGCGTGTAGTACTTACTGCCGTCTCACTGTTTATAGTTGGCAACAAAATCATTCTTCACACCTAAAGTTGGGAACTGTTTGTACCCTCATGAAAACAGACTTGACAGTTGTAGCTATTTGTATTAGTCAAAATATTGTCTCCCCCAAAGATACATCAAATTCCTGGAACATGTGAATGCTAATGTACTTGTAAAGGTCTGTGCAGATGTCATTAAGGATCTCGAGAGGAGATCCTTCTGGATGATTCAGGCAGATGCTAAATCCAGCGGCACAGAGGAGAGCAGACAGGAGAGGAGAAGGCAATGTGAGCGCCAGCGGGGAGGGCCAGGAGGCATTCACAGGCCAGTGGACATCTAGGGCGACATGGAGCTGGGAGAAACAAGGAACAGAACCTCCCCGAGAGTCTTCAGAAGAAGCCCAGCCCCACAGACCCCTTGACTTCAAACTTCTGGCCTCCCGACCCATGTGATCATAAGTTTCTGTTGTTGTGCTCCCCCGGCAGGTTTGTGACCCTCGGCTACGGCAGCCACAGGAAACGATGCTCCATTTGTTGTCATACAAGACTGTGTAGTCCTGGAAGGCAGCACCTGTGTTCTGTGTATCTTTGCAGCCCTGTTGCTCTCACTGTAGACAGAGACTAAGAAGTAGGTTTCAGTGGCGATATGACGGGGAAAGAAATGCAAGTGGAAAAAGAGAACTGAGTCATCATTCAAATGTGCGCTGTCAGCCTTTAATCCACTCAGTCAGGAATCATGCCTTGGGGACCTACTGCAATGTTAAGCAAGATCCTGGGCAACCAGGCATTCCGCTGCAGAAATAACAAACATGGTGCCTGTCCACATGTCCTTTCAAGTGACTTAGCGCACGAGCCGTCAACTGATACTCTGACTGTGGAAGAACGGGCTTCATTGCGCAGGGACAGGAAATCAGAACGTGAGGGGGATGGAGTCTGAGAAGCAGGGTACTTCATTTCTTTGGGACTTCGTTAGAAACCAAATAATGACAAGAGTGTTGCGGGCCGTGCCTGTGTGACAGTGTGTGGGGCAGCAGCATCGGACCTCCTATAACTGTACAAGATGGGAGGAGTAGCCCCCTCACCCGCATCAACAACCCAAGGCCAATCCCGTGAAGATTGCGATTCCTGGAGGGCACATGTCTCTCCACCCTCTCACCCTTCTACCAAATGGGACGCCAAGGTCCCCTTTCACCCACTCTGGCATTCTGGACCTTTCTGCTGGCTCCGTAATGCGCTGCAATGCCCCACAGATCTCACAGACAGTACTGAGAATAATGAACTTGTTAGGGGCTACCTCAGAAAAGTCACCGAATAAGCAGCAGCAACAAGTAGCGCCAACCATTTGAACACTATTTAAATGTTTTTCGATTTTAAACCACGTCATGATTTGGTGCCAAAGAAATCTGAGTCCCATTCCTTGCCATGCCAGTTAACCAGGTGCATAGCCCATGATAAATATCCATTAAAGACACACCGCGACACAGGAGAATACCATCCATACAGAGGAGAACGGGCAGTCAACAGACTATCCCTCGGGGACCTAGACTTTAGACTTACCAGACAAACACGTTAAACCCACTACTATACAGACGTTCAAATAACTAACCCTTGTTTACAGAACAAGCAAGAATATGAGAAGGGTGTTCCATCCAATGGGGATACCACTGGGGAGATAAATTTATTTTAAAATAACTAAACAGAAATTCAGGATTAAAACAGCAAACTGGGGGAGGCAGGTCAATTCATATTGTGTCTCTGCGGTATGGCGGGGGTGGGGGGGACAATAATAATCCTGACTACTCTTTTAAGACACTTTTCCCGAAGACCTGGTAAAATCGTGTAGCTGATTATCATTACATGTGGAGTATGGTCACTATAGAAGGAGTATGGCCCTTCCTGATCTTAATGGAATACCGCAGGGTTTGAACCAGGAATAGTTCTACAACGTGAGTTTTAAAACAGTACATCTCACTTGTCACACAGATGTTAAAAGTGGTGCATATGACTAGATAACCCCCTTAAGAAGGACTTGTCACAGAAACCTGTACCTTGGAGGAGGCATCAGAATGAAGGACCCAAGGCTGTCCTCTCCAGGCACCCCCACTACGAGGAGCCCCACCCAGGGAAAGCAGCAGCACGTAGAGCAGGATCGAGGGAAATGGGGAAAATAACCCAGGGTGGGGCTGCATCCTCGCAGGTGCATTTTGGACTAACCAACAGTTGGTTCTGTGACTTGCAAACAGTGACTTTACTAACTACGGTTTCTATTTGCCTGTTAGCACCCGGATAATAAATTCATAACCTGAGGTTTTCCTTTTGCTTTATGGGGCTCTTCTGAGAATTAGGCAATAACAAAGCAGGTGTCAATGCTGTGATGTTCCCTGGCTCCTCCTAATTCTTTCCAAAGTCTAATGAACACATCCCTGCACCGATGGACTTCCTCCCGAGTCCGAAGAGAGCCTACAGACTGGGCGTTCCTTGTTCTTGTGGCAACAATGTATGGGACAAAGGACTGATGTCTACAATCTAAAGAAAATCTCCGCACCTCAACAAATCAAGATCAATAACCCAATGAAAAGAAGAGCAGAGGATCTGAACAATCACTCCACCAAAGAAGAGACCCAGGCGGCGAACCGATATCTCAAGCAACGCCTGCGGTCATCATGCAGGGAAGCCAGGCAGACCCCCCAGACACCACCTCAGCCCAGCATGGAGAGCAATGTTAGAAGCAAACACTGGAATCAAGAAATGCCGGCCAGGCTGCAGAAAGTGGGGCTCTCCTACACTCCCGGTGAGACTGTGAAACAGTACAACCACAGTGCGAAGCATACGGTGCTTCCCAAAAATTGGGAACAGGAATACTGTGTGACTAAGGTGACCAGACATCCCACTTTTGGCAGGACAGTCCCCGTTTTTGGTGTTTTTAAAAAGTCCTGATTTTTGGAAAGAATGCACGACAAACTAGGGAACGGTCTATTTGGTCCATAAATCTGGTCACCTTACCTGTGACTCACAATCTCTTGACTTGGTCTATATCCTCAGGAAATAGGAGTCGTGGCACGGATAGATACGTGCACACCACGTTTTCACTGCAGCACGAGTTGCCGTAGCAAAAGGGTGGAAACGCCTACATGCCCATGGGGAAGAATGAGTCAGTAAACTCGGTCCATACACACAATGGAATACCACACCATGTTAAGGAGTAACGAGGACGCTGTGAAATACTCAAGCCAGGGATGACGTGGAGGGTGTGGTGCTAAGTGGAATTAGCCAGTCACAACAGGGCCAACAGTGCATGGCCCCACTACTTGGAAAAGTCAAGAAACGATTTTCACTCTAAAAGAAACTGATTTTGGTGATTACCGGGGATGGGAGAGACGAGAAGGAAAAAGACAGTCAGTGGCTAGAGGGCAGACAGGTGTTAACTAGCCTAAAAGGGAAGACTATCCAACACGGAAAATGGGCCAAACACACTGGCAGCAAGGCAGGACAATGGGACGTTTGATGAGTTGTTCAACAGAAAACTGATGACCTCCTTTATTAACCTTCACCTACTTCACAATTTTAAAAGGTGTGTTTGTTTGTTTTCAAGAAAACAAAGCCTTCTAAAAGTCCTGAAACTTGCAATACAAAAACCTACTGGTTTGCATCGAACCCACATTGTTTTTACGGTACTAGCTCATTCGAAATGCACTAACAGGAAAGAAAGCAAGCCTTCTGATTGGTACACTGTTTCAAGCATCCTGCTTAATTTCCAAAAGCACAATTGTCCCGAGAAAGAGCTCAGGAGGGCAAGCCACACTGGTTGGACCTCAGAAACGAGGGCGTTCCCTGGCCGCAGAAAGGAGATCCCCGGCAGCGAGAAGAGCAAGCTGCACGTGGCTGCGGGGATGATGGACAGGAGAGGATTCCTGAGTCTTTTCCTCCTTTTGTGGCCTTCTATGAAGAGCAGAAGACCCTCACCTCAAATGTGGACACTGCTGCCTTCCAGCCTGTGACCCGGGACGACTCACTTAGCACTTCTTCATTTCATCTCTGAAAGGAGGAAGTTGCACACTGCCAGCCATTTTGCTTCAAGCATTAAACGAGAAAGCCATGCAAGGTGAGAATGCTGCCATCGGGTCACCACTGCCCTCTCCTAGCAAATCACAAAGATTCAGGGATGTCCATGAATTCTTGGCTTCTGTAAGAGAAAAATGGTGGACTAGTGGCAACTATATAAAGTCCAAAATAGGTATTGCACGGACAACATTGGGTGTTAAATAAGCAGTTGAGGCAAGATTTATGTCTATTGGTTGACAAGTCAAAATGTCTATCCTCTGTGGCTCAATATCTGCTTTGATTTGGTCCTAATTTGGGGTAAAATGGGATAGTATACTTAGAATATCTCCAAAGTCTGACGATTTCAGTAACTCCCTCTCTTTAGACAAAGATAGGAATATGTTCATGTTAGGTAGCAACAGTTCAGTATCTTGAGTATGTGAAATATTGAGAGGAAAAATTCAACCATACCAGATCTCAGCAAATGAAAAAGGCAACAACAGAAAACCTCAACTGGAATCAACTCAGCGTCTAGATATTAATAACAAAACAGAGGAAAGCCTTGGAGGTGGGGCATGCCCTATAGAGAAAGCGTTCTTTCTAAACTAATTTCCGAACCCTGACAAGTACAAATAGGAGCACTGGTGGGAGGGTTCTGACCCGCCAGACTGCTAACCACAAAGTCTGCAGTTTGAAACCACCAGTGGCTGCAAGAGAGAAAGAGGAGGCTTCCTACTCCCCCAAAGACGTACAGTCTCGGAACCCCACAGGGCAGCTCTACCCTGTCCTAAGGGCTCCGTGAATCAGAATCAACTTCATGGCAATGAGTTTGTTTTTGGGGAGCATATATAAGACCCTTACATGGCCACATGCACTTCTGGCTTGGTGTTGAGGGTAAAATCCCTGAAGACTAATTATCTCAAGGAAAAGGAAATACATTTTTATTTCTCCTCGATCAAGAAATAAGTAAAAGAAAACGAGAATCACAAGACTAGAGCTATTTTCTGTAGAGATATCTTAATTGCCAGGAACCAGCCAAGAAGAGACCAAGATAAAGTTAATCTAGGACTTAAAGACGTGCACTGTGTCCTCCAGATAAGATGATGACCCTAATAGCAATCACCAAGTCAGCAAGAAAACGAATTGTGCTTATAGTTCTGTTCCATGTAACCCAAAGTATATCTCACTTGGTTATTTACCTGTAATTAAAAAAACATGGTATGTTAATCAGTAATTGCTCAAGAGGAAAATATATGTGTAGAGTGTAGAATCTAAAAATTAACCATGAAGACCAGCTCTCAAGAGAACAGAGTTTTAGAACTACCCTGTTAGGTGACCTTAAGGAAAGTCACTTCAACTCTTTGGGGCTCATATTAAATAGTGTTCAAAAATCAATATTTGTGAGCTATTCCTAAGTGGCAGTCAACGTGCTAAAAATAGAACCTTGCCATTGAGAGCCCTTACATCATGGTAATGTCATGAAAAGCATCATGTCAAATATGTCTTTTAGCTCACAAATGAAAATTAACTGAAGCCTGTGCATCTATATTCAAAATAAGGCAAGTGTCGGTAGCTCTAGCAACAAGGACCAGATAACAATCTAAGCAGATGGTCCGCTTCCCTGGATGCACCAAGACTTGGTCTTATTGGGTATCAAGAGAAACACATCCTATGCATTGCTGCCGAATCTGCAGCCACTTCCTGTTATCTGCACACACAACAAACAGTCTAATTGCTTCTGCAGAACTTTTGACACGATATCTCAACAGAACTTCCTAACTTGTTGTCCTACCATGTCCCAACGCAAATCCCCTGTCCTAGCCCCCATACCGGTCTACTCGTTTTCCCTATCATTGAGGAGGCATATGATTCATACATCCATTCAAAATATAGTGAGTGTCTACAGCATGTACACCTTGAGAATACAACAAAGACTTCAGTAACGAGGGCAACGTAGGGCAGCATGCTTTGTAATTTCCTTCAATAAAACAGACACAGATGAAAGATCTAGAGTCCTGGAGCACTGAACAAGAAACCAACGAGCCGGGTGCGTGGAACACCAAGCGCATGGCAGGCTTTCTTGGACCGGACTGCAGCACTCTTGGTTCCCTGCGGAGCTCTGGTGTGCTGAGAGGTCTCTGTACCACATTCAAGAGGTAGGGCCAAGGCCATGCTCAGCTAGGGTGCAGCTGGTGGAGGCTACCTGGGCCCTGGGCCCAAGCACCCAGCATAAGGCTATGTTTGAAGTGCTGGAGTAGCAAGGAGCACCCATTTGTGGGTGTCCAGGCCCCAGGCCCAAACAGCCAGCCCAGACCCACTTTTGAAAGCAGGGGCGGGGGAGCGCACATTCAAGGGCTGAGGGATTGAGAACAGCTGAGCCTGACCCTGTCTGCATAGGGCTTCTCTTTTTTAAGCTGCAGAACAACAGCGCACACGTTCATAGATGCCGGGTCCTGGGCCTGACGATACTAGTTGGGGGCTATTTTTAAAGCAGCAGAATAGAGGGGTCTGCATGTTCCGGGGCTCCCCTCCTGGGGTGCACACCCCAAAGGAACCTTGATAAGCACAGACTGGTGACCAAACTCAAGGAAGCAGTGCCGGCTGTGGCCTCGTCTTTTGTATTCCAATAAGCTAGCTGCTTATTTATTTTTCAGAGCATTTTATTGGGGGTTTGTCCAACTCTTGTTACAATCCATACACCAATTGTATCAGACATATTTGTCCATATATTGCCATTGATTTTTTCTGGGCATTTACTTTCTATTGAGCCCTTGGGATCAGCTCCTCTTTTTTCCCTCCCTCCATCCCCCCCCACCCTCATGGCCCCTTGATAGATTATAGGTTGTTATTATTTTCATATCTCACACCAACCGCTGTCTCCTTTCACTCTGGTTTCTGTCGTCCTTCCCCCTGGAGAGGGGTGTGGTTATGTGCCATGCATTGCGATCGCTTCCCCTGCCTCCTCTCCTCTCCCCACCTTCCCCCTACCCTTTCGGTACTGCTGTCCCCACTCCTGTCCCTGGGTTCCGTGTGTCGTGAACTTCATCTCTTGCCTATACCTATGTACATGCTCCGGTCCAGTCCACACTGGGGTCATGATAGTGGGGAGTGAGGAAGCCTGGCTACGACTATTTTTTATTGTTATTATCATTTTGAATTTCTTTTTGATTTTTTCTCATTTTTTCCCTTTTAATTCTTACTTTTAAATTTTGTTGTTGTGTTTCTTGTGGGCTAGGCTGTTGTGGGATTTTTAAAAAAATCATTCCTTTCTCACTCCACCAGACAAAGACAACTGACTATTTGCTCAAGACGCGGCCCCACCACCACCACTAACCCTAACCCTAACCCTAACCCTACCCCACCCCACCACTAACCTTAACCCTAACCCCCCACACCACTAACCCTAACCCTAACCCTAGCCCCCCACACCACTAACAGCGTCCCCTTGCAGACAGGGAACACCGCCCACTTGATCAACACACATATTTAATTAAAAAAAACAAAATGAACAAAGAAACCCTTATGGTTTGGCGACAAGAGACAACGACAACCCATACAAAGAAACAAGAAAGAACAGAACGGACCAAGGACCGATCTGTGGAGCCAAAGACCTTCTTGAAGAAAAAAAGCCATTGTAACTACGGGAAAAAGAATTTAGAAGAATGATTCTTAGGGACTTACAATGGATGTGCCAAAAGATCTGGAGAACTAGAGGGGGAAATCAGACAGATAGATGACTTCAGAAAACACTGAGAAATAAGCAAAACATTAGAAATGATGCACAATGTCCATAGAAGTTCATAAGGTTCACACTGAGATGCTAGGCCCACATTTGGAAAGAGCAAAGCCGTGGAAGGGAAGGGAGGGAAGAGCCCGCAGACAGACCTCTCTGCAGCCGCCTGAGCAGCACAATCAATAAAAAGGCAAAGAGCCCGAAGAGAGTCTAAGAATCATGGGATCCTCCAATAAAGAACCCTCCGACGTGTAAATGGAAAATTACAGATGATAAAGGAGAAACAAACAAATACGAAATGTAAAAATGAATAAAGCAACGTTACACGGAAGAAGTGCAAAAACCTCTGTAATCACGAGGTGTTGACAGGGTCAGGTATCAGACGTCAGAAGACCCAAAACAAACAATCATATCGATGTGAACAAGGGGGTTCAGAGTGGAGACCCAAAGCCCATCTGTAGACAATTGGACATCCCCTCACAGAAGGGTCACCAATAAGGGACAAGTCAGTCCACAGTACGGTATACCACTGATGAAACACAACATTCCTCTAGTTCTTTAATGCTTTCTCCCATCCCCCCCACTACCATGACTCCAGTTCTACCTTACAAATCTGGCTAGACCAGAGCCTGTACACTGCTACAAATAAGAGCTCTTAGCACACAGAGTCCAGGACAGATAAACCGCTCAGGAGCAATAATGTCAGGAGCAATACCATGAGGGTAGGGGGAAGGTTTGGGGAGAAGAGGGAGAAAGGGGGAACCAATCACAATGATTGACACATAACCACCACCACCACCCCACCAGGGGGATGAACAACAGAAATATGGGTGAAAGGAGACAGCAGAGAGTGTAAGATATGAAACAATAAGAATTTATAATTCATCGAGGGAGTCAAGGGAGGGAAAAGAGAGGAGCTGATACCAAGGGCTCAAGTAGAAGGAAAATGTTTTGAATGATGATGGCAACATTTGTAAAAATGTGCTTGATACAATCGATCTATGGATTGTTATAAGAGCTGTAAGAGCCCCCAATAAAATGATTTCTTTTTCAAAAGAAAGAAAGCAGAGCTAAGGAACTAAAGTGCTGAGGTCAGGTGGCATCTGCTATAGGTGTTCAGGAACAGCCTTTCTGGCATTTTAAAAAAATAGTTTGATGGGACTAGAATTAGTGTATCATACAATTCAATCGTCCAATCACGTGATATGGACGATGCACCCATCACTACAGCCCGCTCTGGCAGTTGAGCCGGGACGGAAGGAAGCCACACGCAGGCCGTGCATCTGCTGTCCTTCTGCGTACAACCTCCGCCCTCGGGTGCTCCTGTGCCTTCTGTCACCTTCCACTTCCAGAGAGGCTTTTCCTAAACACCTGCACCAAATGGCAGTCCCACTCTGACCTCAGCCCCTAAAATCAATCTCATCTGCCATGGGTTTCTTGGCACGAGCAGACGCCAGGTCTTTCTCCTGCAGAGCCACGTGGCAAGTGGGCACCGTGAATGCCACTGTTCCATTCCGCTCGGACTCCTCCTTTCAGGCTAACCATCACGGAATGAACGTGAGGCCCCTTGACACGGTGGTTATCTCGGCGACGTCAAATGGCTTGGGAGGAGTTCAGAAGCGACTGCCCTGAGGCCTCTCCACTCCTCCCAAACCCTCCCCGACCACCTGTCTCTTTCATGTCTCAGTTCCCCAAGTCGTTCTCTAATGTCATATAGGGCTGACCGCTTTTTCCACCAAGGTAGAACTGAGTCCGCCTCATCTCTTCACTTGTACCCTGGCTTCCTAGAAATCAAATGATAAATTCCTTCAAGACACAAACTATGCAAAGAGGCTTCAGAACTCTTTGGGGGGTGGGGTAGGGGAAATGGAATAAAAGGAGAATGGAATTTCTCCACCAACATTGTATAATACTGCATACCCCCCTTATACTGCATATTCTTAAATAGAGGATACACTCATCTGTAAGTCAAGGTTACTTTTCAAAAAGAAATAGTAAGAACTATGAATATACAGTTCACTGTGTAAAATGCTTTGTTGCTCCCTGATGCATTAAGGTACCAGAATAGTCCCTTTCCACTTTAGCTTTCTACCTCCTTTTGGGTTCTTTAATTTAAACCGTTATTTTTTTCACAGTAACTGTTTCTTTTAATAGATCGTCTTAGTAATAACTCTCTAAGAGGGCCTAAATAAGACATCTTAAAAATAGAAATGTTAATATACTCCAGAACACGGGCATGAGATTATGTTTCCGTCAGTCATTTACTGGAGAAATCCAGAGGGAAGCAAAGGGTTTTGTTTCCAAGCCACAGCCCAACCTCTGTTGCCCCACTGAATTATAATGAGACTTCACCCAATGCAATACATCTTCATTAAGTACCTACTATGTGAAAGACCCCTGGTACCATGGTGGTGAAGCGTGTTCGGCTGCTAACCAAAAGGCATGGTGCGAACCCCCCAAGCTTGCCTCAAGCGAAAGGTGTGATCGTCTGCTTCCATCAGGTTCAGCAACCTGGGGAACCCTAGGGAGCAGTTCTGCTCTGTCCTCCAGGGTCGCCCCAACTTGATGGGATGGGCTTGGATGTGGTCGCCGAGCAGCTGCAAGGCACTGTCCTATAGCTATAGAGAGTAAGAAAAGTCTGGCACTAAAGGAACTTAGTATGCCGGGAAAACTAGAAGCATAAAATACATAAGGGCAACTTCCTTCTTCCCTACAGGTATTCTCAATGGTAGCCAACATGACAAAATAATAATAATTTATAAATTATCAAGGGTTCATGGAGGAGGGGGAATGAGGAGCTGATACCAAGGGCTCAAGTAGAAAGAAAATATTTTGAGAATGATGATGGCAACAAATGTACAAATGTGCTGGACTCAATGGACATACGGATGGATTGTGATCAGAGTTGTACGAGCCCCCAATAGAATGATTTAAAAAAAAGAAATAACATGTGAGACAAGAGTCAAAGTCTAGACAGTGCACTGATTAAGAAGATGAGGTTTGAAGTTAGACAACATAGCTTCCAAGCCTGACTATATTTCTTTTGTAGCTGTGTGACCTTGGATATATTATTTAACCTCTCTGAACCTCAGTTCACACTGGTTGTGGAGGAATTACTTACAGGTAACCAAGATCTAATCTTTAGCCTCTAGGCACATAGGAGGACTGTAATTTTTCAACTCTTCTTTTGATATTTCTGTCCCTCCACTCAGTTATTTATCAGCAGTAGAAATTTAGTGTTTTAACCAGAGTGCCTCTACATTGTGACTGGTAGTAAAATTGATGAAATGGTAACTACATTGTGTGGTGACCCACCATAGAGTCGGCCCCAACTCACATTAGAAGACAAAACGTCGTCTGATCCTGAGCCATCTTTATAACCATGGTAGCATTTGTATCTGCTGTTGTAGCCACACATCAATCCATTCCTTTGAGAGTCTCCCCTCATCTTTCCTGATACTGGGTACAAAGCACGCAAGCCAAGGCCTCGCCATTCTCACTTCTAAGAAGCTTTCTGACCGTATTTCTTCTAAGATAGATTAGTTCATTATCCTGGCAGTCCACAGTGTATTCAGTATTCTTTGCCAACACCACAATTCACACCTATCAATTTATCTTTAGTCTTCCCAATTTCTTTGCCAGCTTTCGACTGTATACGAAAGCACTGAAAATGGCACAGCATGAGTCCAGCGCCCCAAACATACTCGATCTGAATGCTGAGCAAATAATCCAAGAAGGTGACCTAAAAGAAAAAGAATTCGACTCCAGGTTTGGAGGAAGGCTCTTCAACAACGTGCGGTGTGTAAATAACACAACCTTGCTTGCTGAAATGAAGAGAACTTGCGGATGAAAACCAAAGACTACAGCTCTCAATATAAATTACACTTCAACGTACAGAAAACAAAATCTGCAAAACTGCCCCAATAAGCAGCATCATTACAAATGGAGAAAAGGTTGACGTCGACAAGAATTTCACTGTATTTGGATCCACAAGCAGCACTCATTGAAGCAGTAGTCACGAAATCAAAGGATGCTGCATTGGGCACATCTGCTGCCCAAGACCCATGTAAAGTGTTAAAAAGCTAAAAGGACACTTTTTAAAAATCATTTTATTAGAGGCTCATACAACTCTTATCACAATCCATACATCCATC
>NW_022103968.1:29818904-29841044 GCF_000313985.2 Echinops telfairi | reverse complement strand
TCTCTACTCCACACTCCCCCTCATTCACAATGATAGGATTTTTTTGTTCTGATGATGCCTGATACCTGATCCCTTCGACGCCTCGAGATCGCACAGGCTGGTGTGCTTCTTCCATGTGGGCTTTGTTGCTTCTGAACTAGATGGCCACTTGTTTGCCTTCAAGCCTTTAAGACCCCAGATGCTATATCTTTTGATAGCCAGGCACCATCATCTTTCTTCACCACATTTGCTTATGCACCCATTTTGTCTTCAGCAATGGTGCCGGGAAGGTGAGCGTCATGGGATGCCAGTTTAATAGAACAAAGTGTTCTTGCATCGAGGGAGCACTTGAGTGGAAGCCCAATGAAAAAGGACATCTTGAGAAGGAAGGTGCACCTAACCCCCAAACAATGAAAGAGCAACATAGAACTCGACTTGATTCAATCCATTATGGCCCTGTAGAGTGGAGTATAACTGCCTCGTAGGTTTTGTATGGCTGCAATCCTTATGGAAACAGACTGACCTCTTTCTCCAGCAGAGCAATGGGTGGGTTTGATGTGTCGACCTTCCTGTTAGCAGGTTAGTTCTTAACCCTTAGGCCATAAGGGTCCCTTGCACTTGACCCAAGAGGTGGTATTTTCAATCTCCTCATATGCATGGGAAAGCTGTACCATGAATAAGGAAGACTGACGAGAACCTGATACCTTTGAATTTGGTGTCAGTGAAGGGTGTGACTAAACCATGGACTGCCAGAAGGAGGACTTCTGTTTAGAAGGGAGCATGGCCACTTTGTCTCACATACTTTAGACACGAGAGCCCAAACCCTGGAAAAGGACGTTGGGTTTGGGAACGTTGAGAGTCAGCAAATGGAGTTGGATTAACACTGACTGGGATTGACAGGATTCTGAGGCTGGCATAGGACCAGGCAGCTTCATTCTATTGTCTATGAGACTGCTGAGTTTAAATGGACTCCGAGCCACCTAATAGCACAGTAACTCTCTTACAATGACGTTTGCTAAATGTGAGCACCCCAGTTCTCTTGGACATCAACTTCAAAGCTTAGGCATGTCCTCTTCCCCACCCTGCTACAGCCTAGTTTCCCTAAACAACTCAAGGAACTGCCACTCATTAAATCTTTCAACCTTTCCTCTGAATATTTTTCTATTGTTTCCCCTCACTACCTCTTCAGTTGATAAATTCCATAAGTTGGTTAAAGTAGTTCTTCATTTTATTTAAATCTCTATGTATGAATGTTCGTGATGATTCTGTTAAGCTACATACTAAGAACAAATGACCTAAACCATGTTTGTTATACCCATAGTCTGTAAGTGTTTGTAGATTAGGTATATTCCCTCAAAGATTCATGCATTCTATTCTAATCTGCATCATTTGTTCCTGAGCAAAATCTCTGCGACTCTATTCTCCATCTTCACGCATATTACTTCACTTGACCTTTCTGATATCATCATTTTGGAGTAGAACAAAATGAAACACTGGCATCAAGTGGATGCTGACTCAGAGTGACCCCATAGGGCAGGGTAGAACTCCTCTATGAGATTCTGAGACTGCACCTCTTTTGGGAAATTGAAAGCCCTGTCTTTCCCCCACAGAGTGGCTGGGGGCTTCAAACTGCTGAGCCTACAGTTAGCAGCCCGACGCAGATGGTAACCAAAATTACACCTGGTATCCTGGGTAGAAGGGTGCCTATTCCACTCACGGACAAGATCATGTTTCTAGAGGGTTGTAAGTTGATATTTTTGCCACAGCAAATGGTATCAGGAAATGGTCTTCAGTAGTTCTTTGCTTTCATATTTCTAGCCCCACTGAACCTCACTGATTGTCTTTCTTTGTGTCATAAGCATGCAGAAATTAAGGATGTAGATCCTGGCATCAGATTGCCTAAATGAAGGCCTAACCTCACTATTTTCTAGCGTTTTTCCTGACCTTTAAAATGTGA
This sequence comes from Echinops telfairi, assembly GCF_000313985.2. Lineage (NCBI taxonomy): Eukaryota > Metazoa > Chordata > Mammalia > Afrosoricida > Tenrecidae > Echinops > Echinops telfairi. Next base: position 29,839,108 of record NW_022103968.1, on the reverse strand, counting down.
ACAATAATAACACTCCTTAAAAGGGCTGTTGAGACTTAGATTAATGCCTACAAAGCATTAACCAATGAAAGAACCTAGCACACAGTAAGCCCTTAGCAAATGCTAGTTGCTGCCATGGTTGCCTTTGTTATTGTTGATATTAGGCACATTTCTGAACATCGATCCCCCTTCAGATTTATATGGCAGTGTCCAGGGAAGCTCGACTCAGTCTATGTATTTGAGGAAGTCTGTATTTTGTTCCCTCCTGATTAATTTTAGAAATATTACATTGGGGTCTTCTTTCAGACTCATGAGGATTCTAGCAGTCATCCAGCAGTTCAACTCCTACATTTTTATATGACAAACTGAAAGCTATGCCTGCAAAGGGCCTCGCTCCATAGAAACTTGACTCTTAATGACCAAGGACTGGAGACACTAGATGTCCATCAGTAGGCGGATGGGTACAAAAACTGTAGCAGATTCACATGACTGAATCGCAGCAGCCACAAAAGGAGCCTGGGTGACCTTCGCGGTTATCGACCAGTTGTTTAACCAAAAGTTGGTGGTTTCAATGCACCCAAAGGACTTCACAGAAAAAATATGAGGGAGGGGGGATCGGGGAGTGAGGGAAAAAATGAAGACCTAATGCCGGGGATTTAAGTGGAGAGAAAATGTTTTGAGAATGATGAGGGCAATGAATGTACAAATGCGCTTTACACAATTGATGTGTGTATGGATTGTGATAAGAGTTGTATGAGCCCCTAATAAAATGATTTTTTTTAAAAAGAATAAAGAAAAGGCCTGGTGAACTTCTTCCATGAAGATGACAATCAAGGTCATGCTACGAAAACAGGTCTACTCTGTAATGCAGTCATCACTCGTTAGCCAAGGCCAACTCAACAGCAGCTGACACAAGGTCTGCAATAGGAGATGGACAGACTGCTAATACACACAACCGCATGGCTAAATCCCCAAAACATGCTGAGTGAATACATGCTCCAGGATGCCATTTACACAAAGTTCTGGGGGAGCCTAAATTCACCTATCTATTAGGATAGAAACCCAGCTAGTCGTTGCTTGGGGATAGAGTAGCGTTAGCACTGACTGTGACGAGATTAAGTGCCATTGGGCGGGCTCCAACTCGCAGTGGCCCGATGTAAAGCAGAAGAAAACACTAGCAGGCCCTGCGTCATCGCACAAATGTGCTGTTTGAGCCTATCTTCGCAGCTACCATGTCAACCTATCTTGGGTCTTCCTCTTTTTCACTGACCCTTAACCACCATGATGTCCTTTTCTTGAGTCAGTCTGTCTGCACAGCATATCCAAGGTATGGCCTTGAAAGGCCATAAGAGAATTTTCTGAGAGTGACAGAAACGTAGTAGGTGATGAGAAAAATGAGGGTAGACAAGGGCGTGCACTTGGGAAATATGATCAACGTGTTCACATAAGATCTTTGCCTGTGAGGAGACGAGCCAGTCAGGGTGCAGGGTAGCAATGATGAAACACCCAATTTTCCTCTAGTTCTTGAATGCTTCCTCCCCCACTATCATGATCCCAATTCTACCTCACAAATCTCGCTGGACCAGAGGATACACACTGGTACAGATAGGAACTGGAAACACAGGGAATCCAGGACAGATGAACCCCTCAGGACCAGTGGTGAAAGTGGCAATACCAGGAGGGTGGAGGGAAGGTGAGGGAGAAAGGGGAAGCAGATTACAAAGATCTACATACGAACTCCTCCCTGGGGAATGGACAGTGGCGAAGTGGGTGAAGGGAGACCTCGGATGGTGTAAGATATGACAAAATAATAATAATTTATAAATTATCAAGGGGTCATGGGGGAGGGGGGAGCCAGGAGGGAGGGGAGAAACAAGGAGCTGAAACCAAGGGCTCAAGTAGAAAGCAAATGATGAGGGCAACAAATGTCCGAATGCGCTGGACACAATGGATGGATGGATGGATTGTGATAAGAGTTGTATGAGCCCCCAATAAAATGATTTTTTTTAAAAGATCTTTGCTTGCCTCAATGAAGCATTATTTTTTTCAAGATAAGTACAGTGAGCTCAAACACGGCAACAACTGTGAGGATGGTGCAGGGCCAGGTTGTGCTTCGTTCTATTGTACACCGACTCGACAGCACCTAACACTGGCAACATGCGTTTATTTCTTCCTTTTGTTTCCTGTTTTTAAATAAAATTCTGTCATAAGAGACCTTTCTCGCTCCACACTCAACACAATGACACATTTTAAAGGCCTTTGATTGGAAAGCTTGTTAAAGATTTTTGAGCGTCTGACTGGATGAGATCCACTTGTTCCCCTCAAAAATAACTGGGAGTGTATCTTCACAAACCGAAAAACGAAGGAACAGCAGGCTTCCTACCCTTTGTCTTTATGCTTTGGCACACTTTCACACACAATTTAAAAATATACAAATAGCCCTCTTATCTTCAGAAATCCTAAGTGTTTTACAAACCTTCAAAACAGATTTTTAAACTATCTAATATTTTATAGGAGGAACATTTCATGCACACTAAAGTGCAGCCACATCTGGCCTGCAACATGGCAGCTGCTTAACAGCCATGACACCTCACAAAAGTTTAGGACAGGAAGTGAAGGATTCTACAGCCAACTGAGGCTACGACGAGGAGGACTGCAGACGCGGAAGGCTGCGATGGCTTGGGCTGGAGCCGGGCCAGCACGCTGTGGTAAACACCTCTGCTGTAATGAAAAACACAAGCATCATTAGTGGTCAGAGCCTCATCTCACAGGAGGCACGTCCCTCAGCACAGCGACCTTGCTCTTCCTTGATGGACACTGGTCTATTTCTAATGCAACAGGAACAATGTCTCCACCAGCCGTCCCCAAACCATTCTTTTCCAAGGTGTCCATGTCGGGTACCATACCACACAAGGCTTAACTGGGCAGAAATCTCATCAAGACGTGGTCCCGATATCAGAAGATCATGCCAATACTTGGTTGGATATACTTCACCGCAGCCAAAGAGAACAGAGACGATGTGATTGGCATGTAAGGCCTACAGACAAATACATGGTCATCTCCAAATTTTCTCTCGGTCATTTTTTTAAAAACTTCTGTTTTGTTTATTATATTAAAGGTCGTCGTGTTGAGTATGTGTTTGTTTCCCTGTAAGAGCCTTAAAATATCTTCCTGATGAAAGCTCAGCTGGTTTCTGTTGAACACAGAGATGTTCAAATATAGAAGAGATGAAAGGAGAATGACAGATTTCTTCACTGGCCTTTGGCTGAAACTATCTGCCTACGAAACTTCTTGTAAAAAGGGCATGAACATGCCTGTATATAATCATTACACCTTGGCCTCAGCTCCTAGGGAGCAGAGTAGATTCTCCTTCATTTAACACCAAACGGACCTGGATGTGACACCTCAAATCATTGTTTCCATACTTAGTCACTGACCCAGGTCATCCAGCCTTCCTGCGCCTCTCTGGTGACACAAGGGTTTGTGCCTTGAATTTCAATGCTTTCCTGCATAGCTACACACTCGCTACTTAAAAGATCACAGGAGTCCATCCAGTACCCAAACTTGTATACCACGGGGAGCGGTTCGCCTCTGCCAATCAGAAAGCATCTAGCGACCATATATGGTTATAGCGGCATATCTTGGGTACCCAGGACAGTCTCTAGACTCCTACTTTATATGGTGACGATACAGGTAAACCATCTAAGTTTAAATATCTTGTTTCTCTTTCCATATACCATGGCCTTTCCATGTTTCCACTCTACACTGAAGTGACATGTGAGCTGGATGGGAAAGGCCGGGCAGGAGTTCACTGTGCGATGGAAGGGGAAGACGGATAAGCAGACTTTGTGTCCCAGGGCTTATAAGCGGAAAAGGTAAACAAATGTGAGTCAGCGGTCTACAATATACAAGTCCGTTGTGAAGAAAAGTGAAGGACTTATAGAAAAGGGAGCTAGCACTCCAAGGATAGGGCTGTGTTAAATTATATGAGATTTTTCTCCTATTAAGATTCGGTATTTTGCTTTATCCTCTTGTTAATGGGGAGCTAGCATAGTTCTTAAAATGTCATTGTAGGAGTCACTTTTAAGGAACATCACCTGGAATGGGGCATAATAAATGGGGTAGTAGAGAAAGAATCAAACAGAGAAATCGGTGCGAGGTGGCTGCATTGTAGTGCTGATGTGGAGTAGAAAAAGCAAGTAAAGTCGGACAGGATGGAGAGAAGAGAAGAAAAATAAAGCAATCTTGGACACATAGTGGACACTTACCGAAAGGCAGAGCCTTGATGGGAAGGCAGTGTGAGGAGAGGGCCATTAGGACTTGTCAATCACGAAGAATGGGAGGGAAAGGTGCATGGGCATCTCCCTCTACTTACCGTCAGGGCCAGACAACCCTGAGCATGGTGGGGCCATTCACCGAAAAAAGCATTGAGGGGAAAGGAATCAAATTTCAAGAAGAAACCTGGCGAGTTAACATTTAAGACTTAGATACACAGAAATCAAGTGAAAATAGTAAGCAGAGATCATCAGCCAGGAGATAGATCGGGTTGAGGATTTAGATTTGATCATTATCTGCATAGAAGTGAAACCAAAGTATGAACAAAATCACCAAAGACATTTCACGGTGACAAGAGCTAAGGGCTACAGGCTAAGAACTAGACTTGGGGGGCGGGGAGGTCGTTAGGGGGAAGACACTCAGAGGTGCACATTAGTATCAAATGCTGCATACAAAACAAGAAGCCTGGGGAAGGGAAAAGATGCACTTGGATTTGGCAACTAAGAAGTCGTGGCGACCTTCAAGAGTTCAGGTCTGGGCTAGGAGTCAGAGGGAAAAAAGACAGATTTTAGAACGCTAATGAGAGCCTGGATTGAAAGTAGAGAGAGACTACTTATTTGCAAAGATTAGTAAAGAAAGAAATTGGGTTTTTATGTTATGTTTTCAACTTAATATGGTCGAGAGAACTTTAACTTTCCCATTTCATTATCTTAATTTTATTTTCATAGTCAAATTGTGATAAAGCACCATGACTCTATAATCTGAATTAGGCTCTACCAGGGTCAAATCTTATGCCTGTGTACCTGGCGCCACATAGAATGTCAGTCTCAATACACCAGAGAAAACATATCATGTGAATAGTAGCCTGTCCAGCATACTTTGTATCTATGTTATTACAGCATTGTACTATAACTTGAATTTTATCACATCAAGGTTGCTTTGCTGAAACTTTAATACATTTACTGTTTAAAATAAATCACACCGTTTCTCTAATCACCCTCTATTGACAACTTTAATAATTTGGTGAGATGATGGTGTTGGAGTGTGAAAACTGTACTGAAATAAGATGTATGTCTAAATCCAGATGTTTAGACATATTAAACCACGATGGAGCCAGATGATTTATTTTCTCTCACCGCAGGTCAAAGCACACGACTTAGAGAACACTTAAGAGAAGTAAGCTAATGCAGCCATATTTCACTACTGGAATCTTCAGTTCTACATTGAGTAAGTTTACCACCGGGATAAGTTTGGTGGGCCCGTACCGAAGAAATCTCACCATCTACCTGCTCCCAAGGGCCACATCTAGGGCTAATAATGAGCGCGTTCTCACACACAGTGTAACAGTAGCCTTTTAAACGACCCAGGCCAGTACATGAATTCTCAGTCCAAGCTCGTGAAAGGGACAAAGACACGGGGAAGCTTATCTTTACTTTGTGTGTCTTTCGATGGGAAAACTGATGACATCGTCAAAGGATCATAGCCACGCAAACCTGTGGTTACTGAGCAAAGCTTTACGGAGGTACCATTGGTGAATATCCTTCAAAGCCAGTCATCTTCACAGTAAAAAAAAATATATATATATATATACATATATGTCTAGACGTATATATGTATATATATATATACATATATACATCTAGACGTATATATGTGTATATATATACATCCATGTATGTGTGAAAAATCCTGGAAATTATGCTTCACCGAAGTATAGATCTAGTGCCTTACTGAACAACGTTGAAAATGATTTAAGGCACGGGTCTGCAAATCTTCTCCGTAAAGAAGCAGATAGTGAACAGTGGAGGCTCTGGGGGCCACAGGGTCTCGGGCATAGCTACGCAACTCTGCCTTTGTAGTGTCAAGGCACTCGTCGATAACAGGGACAGGAACGAGGGTGGCTGCCTTCCAAGAAAGCCTTACTTCCAAGAACAGGTGGCAAAAGGAAGTGCTCAAAACAAAGAAAAAACAGTGACAGAGTCTGTCAAATGGACACAAGACCCCCTGGAAAGCGTCCCCAACGGGCCAAGCGGAAACCGCGTGGGCTACAGATGGAATGAAGCAGGCTTGGGCTGGGAGTCTCCGGTAGAGAGTAGGGGGAGGGGCAGGGGGCGGCCAACAGTTAACCCCTCAAGGACTAACGTCGGAAGAAAGATCTGGTGATCTACTTCCCAATGCCTGGAAAACTCCACGGAGCACCGTTCTCGTGCGACCAACACGGAGTCACCATGGGTCAGAAGGATTCCATGGTCGTGGGGTAGTACTGTTTTATAACGCATGTCTATGAGTTCATATTGATATAAACAGTCAGGCTGTAGGGTAGCAACGATGAAATATACAACTTTCCTCCAGTTCTTAAATGCCTCCTCCTCTCCCCCCCAACCCCACTGTCATGATCCCAATTCAACCTTACAAATCTGGCTAGACCAGAGCATGTACACTGGTACAGATGGGAACTGGAAACACAGGGAATCCAGGGCAGGTGATCCCTTCAGGACCAGTGGTGAGAGTGGCGATACCAGGAGGGTGCAGGGAAGGTGGGGTAGAAAGGGGGAACCGATTACACGGATCTACATATAACCCTCTCCCTGGGGGATGGACAACAGAAAAGTGGGTGAAGGGAGACGTTGGACAGTGTAAGATATGATAAAATAATAATAATTTATAAATTATCAAGGGTTCATGGGGGAGGAGGGAGTGGGAAAATTGAGGAGCTGATATTACGGGCTCAAGTAGAAAGCAAAGGTTTCAAGAATGATGATGGCATCAAATGTATATGGGTTGTGATAAGAATTGTACGAGCCCCCAATAAAATGATTTAAAAAAAAAAAAGAAGAACTAGACGAAGGAGGAAAGGAATGATGTCTCTCCTATGGAAACGAAAGTTGACTGATGTGCACAGCCTGTCCTCTGGGATGGGTAGCAGGCGCCCTGGCTCCCTAAGTGTGGGCTGCGGATGCTAACTTCTTCCAAAAGGCACCGCGTGGAAGGGAGGGGACGTTTAGAATACTTTTAGAGAGAAGAATGCTGACAAATAGCACTTCACTAGGTCATTGAGGTCAACACCCGCGGGGATGTTGATGCTGTGCGTCCACGCAGGGAGTGAAGAGATGGCCACGTCGCTCTGGGTTCTTCTTCCCTCTGACCGATAGCCCCTGTCTAATGAGGAGGAAAACGCACACGAGTCCTACGTGCTACCAAACACCTGACTGGCCGTCCTCAAAACGATCCGGGTCGTCGCAAAAGGGGGGAAGCTGAGAAACTTCCAGGGCCCAGGGCAGCTCTACGGAAGCCTGACAACTGAACAGGAAAGAGAAAACGGAAAGAATGCTGGGTAAAAAGTCAGGAAATCTGAATAGAATTTGGACCTTTGTTAATTAAGAAAATCGGCATCATCATCTAATCCACGGGCCATGGTTTCGGACCCTCTCTGGGTGAATCCCACATTCACGGGAGGCCACGGTGGTCTCCCATCGGCACAAAACCAAACAAAGGAAGAGATGGCAGAATGAGAGGAGCCTTTAGAGATCATCCAGTCTGGCCCCTGATTTTGTAGCTGAGAAAACGGAGAAGCAAAGAGGATAAGTGAGTTACCCAAGCCCAGTCAGTGGTGGGCCCAGGACCCAGGGTGCAACCTGCTGGAAAATCTCTTTATTCTCTCCTGCGCGGCTGCCCTCTTCCTCGGCTCCTTCTCCCTCTCCCTCGCCTTCGCTCTCTGTGTGTCTCTGCCTTCCTGTCTGCCTCTGTCATATCTACATACACACATATATTTATATACATGTATATATTCCTAGTCACCCCCCGAAACACTGGGAAACGCAACTGATGGATGCCTTCCCCGCAAAAGCATCTTACTAAAGCCTTCCTAGTTGCTTCCCAGATAAGACTGTTTCCCTAAACTCCTGCAACTGGAAGCTAGAACCCACGAAGCATCCAAGACCAGAAAGGGATTCCTCACTGCTTTCCATCTGCTGGGCTTGTTTACATGTGTTTGTCTGCAAAACGTTCTAATGGAATAAGAGAAAACGAGTGCTTTAATTCCCCAATAAAATCTGTGCCGTGGTATGAGTCATTGTTTTCTTTTTTTACACTAGCCAGGGTAAAGCCTTCTGGTTTTAATAACTAATACTGCTGAGTTCAATAAAAAGCACTTAATTTAATTTAATCCAAACCTTGATCAATGCCAGCTTGCCCTGGAATTTTATCTTTGTTTTAATTTGAGTCTCCATGTTCAGAAAAACGAGAGGCTAACAGGAAAGGAACAGAAGTCAATTAGCTCGGAGGCTTGTTTCTGGGCAAAGGACATGAAAACACAAGATTGACAGGTAAACTCCAAAATGCTCACGTTGTGGCCTTGCTGGACGAACTTTTCCTGGCACAATGAATGTTTTCTTTAGTCCTGAATAAAGAAACGGAACAATTCACAGCCCCATTTGGAAAATGTTCCTAAAATAAAACATCCCAAAGCCGATTAGGATCAGATTTCTAAGCTAGAAGTATATTGACTTTAATGTGTTAATAATCGGGAGATATGCTACTGTAAAATTAGAGACAGAAAGCGTCCATGAGTCAGTCTGTGTGAACACTAAAACAGCCAGACTTGGTTCTGAAAGACTGGGACAAACAGGGGAATGAGAATGTATGTGAAATTAAGCAATTGGCTGGTCGTTTGCATATGCTTCTCTTAAATGGATCTTTCATTCCCTCATATGTCTGAAAGCAGGCATCATTTTAAAAGAACTGTCATGTACGATTAACTAAAGATCTACAATCTTGGAAACTCAAGAGCCGTTTCTACCCTATCTTAAAAAGCAGCTGTGAGTTGCAACGAGTTGATGGCAGTGAGCTTGGGCTCGGACACTCGTGTTATAATTTATACCAGAAAATCCCTATCGTTCTGTCAAGTGTCAACTAAAACTTTTGCCGGAGTGGAGGACAATGAAATTCTCCATTTCCGCTCTCTTATTTATGTTTTCCATACACAAGGTTTTAGAGCGGCTCTACAGGGTCCCGTCCTGGAAGAGGGGTGAACCCCAGGACCAGCGTTGAGTGTTCCCTCCGTGCGGAGTTACTGGCAGCTACACAGTCTGGTCCCCATCCTGCAGTCCATTCAACCGTTGGCCCACGGAACAAAGCAGCCAGCCTCTTGCGGAATGAGAATTCCAAACTTCAATCTCTGTGGCACCCGAGCTCTCCACAAGGGTTCAGTGTCCACGCCGGGGACCACGACCCTGTCTGTTGACTGTAGACCGGTAAGCCTCCTAGGAGACGCGGAGAACAGCTAAGCCAATGATTCACATACTTTGGGATTTCACGGACCAGTAGCATTAAAAAAAAAAAAAATCCTAAAGGCATCAAAATAAAGTAGCTTTTTTTGTGTGGTTGCTTGCTTTTGCAAAGTAAGTACATTTTAAATAGCAACTACCGCTAATTATCAACACCACTTCCCAATGTTACAGGCATTTTAATAACAAAAGTGTAGGAAAGTCATAAACTTGGAACTTAAATATTCAATAAATTTAGCTTCCTAGGAGCTCACCACGTTGTTCTTATTTTCCTATTTCAACATAACTTACGGAAAACTTCACCACAGACTGGCATTCATCTATAGATCGTTATTTAGGGGGAAAAGTCAGCTAGTCTAAGCCTTTTCACTTCTCTACTGAGCACACGGCTTTCTGAGATATGAAGTAACTTCTTCAATAAACCAAATAATCTAACAGCAGAGGATCAACCAGAAACTTCATCTCTAATTTCCACATATTTCTTTTTCGTTGGTAGCACATTATTTTATTTGATCAACAAACATCTGTTTATCCCTCACGACATGTTTATGCCAAAATTAAGAAAGGGAGAGTAAAGAGTCGGAAAGAAGTTTGGAGAGAAGATATGTAATCACTTTCAATTTAGAGGAGAACTTATCGTCCAGAAAGGGGAAATTGCTTTAGCAGTTTTAGGAAAAGAGCTATTTGGGGTTGGGGACATCGTGTTATCTTTACAGGGCAGGCCAACTTGAATTACACCTTAAGGGGACAAAAGGAAGTAAAGGCATTCGCAGTAGAATAAATGCGAGCAAAAATTAAGAAAGGAAGTTAAAAGGTCTTTGGGGATACCAAGTAGTTTAGTGTGGACAAAGCTTTAGAAAGAGTAAGGAATGCTGTTGACGAGTTTCAGTCTAAAAGTTTAAAGCGCTGCATCTCACACTTCGCTGTGCGCCCAAGGACCCCGTGAGGAATTATTAAGACGCAGCTCCTGGAGCCCATCCGCAGGCATATTTGACCCAATATGTCTGGGGAGAGGCCATAACTCATTCCCAGTAACCCCTCCGAGAGACTGATCTGCGCATTAGTGAACCACACTCTGAACACGATTGTACTACGCGACGGTACAGCTACGGTCGATGAGATGTTTTGAGTCAGGAAGTTATGGTCTATATTATTGTCTATTGATTCACTTATTGGGGCTGAAAAATGAAATTATTCAAGATGATGTAAATTATTAATAGCAGACCCTTAGAACTCTCCATATTCTGACCGCAGCTGTTCTTTCATAAAGAAATCATCAAAAATCCACTGAGCTTCTTAGCTGTGCTTAAAGAGAACACCACCAAGAGAACATCGAATACAACTCGTCTAGAACTCAAAGGAACAACAAGTGCATAAAGAAATCATTATTTTGGAAGCTAACAGGCTAACCAAACTAAATATATTCATCATCCATCCCTTATAAAATCTTTAAACTGTCAAAACATACTGTAAGAAAAAAATCATCACAAAAATGACCTGTTTAAAACTCTTCATCATCATTTAGAATCAACAATAATGCTAACAATGTATTCTCTCAAGCTTGGTAAAAAAACACTTCTCATAAATTACCATCTTGTGGACGAGGGCTAAGGCTTGATTCCTATGATTTCAAATATCAAAGTATTCTCTCAAACTTAGTAAAAAACTGCTTCTCATAAATTACCATCTTGTGGAAGAGGGGTTAGGTCTGAATCCTATGATTTCAAAGATCAGACTGTTGGCCAATAGTAGAAATTTTAGGGGAGACTATCTATACAGATCAAGGATTTCAGCTTTCAATATGGATTACAACTCGATGTTATCAATATTAACAACATGATAAACACAGAAAAGATTAAAGTTGACAAGGATTTCATCTTGCTTGGATCCACAATCAATGCTCATGGAAGCAGCAATCAAAAAATTAAACAACAGACCGTACTGGGTAACCCTGCTGCACATGATGTCTTTAACGTGTTGAAGAGCAAGGATGCTATTTTGAGGACTAAGGTGCACCTGAAGCTATTTTCAATAGCTTCACATGCATGTGAACGTTAGACACTGAGTGAAGAATCAATGCATTTGATTTTTCTTTTGCATTTGAATTATGGAGCTGGTGAAAATACCATGGACTATGAAATGAACAAACAAATGTGTCATGGAAGAAGTACTGCTAGAATATTCCTAGAAGCAAAGCTGGTGAGATTCAGCTCGTGTACGTTGGACATGTTCTAAGGAGAGACCAGTCCCTGGAGAAGGACCTCCTGCTTGGTAAGGTCGAAGAACCGTGAAACAGAGAAAGATCTGTGATGAAATGGGTTGACCCAGTGGCTGCAATAATGGGTTTCAATCGAACAAGACTTGTGAAGACGGAACAGGACCGGGCGGTGATACCTTCTGTTGCAGTAGGACCACAATGAGTCGGGGCCAACTCCAGACATCCAGGATGCCTTTTCCATCCCAGACCCTGCCAGGCAACGTTTTAAAAACAGAGATCAGCCAAATCCTTCAGAACAGACACAAAACCTTCATGAGGATGAATGTTAATTCCACAGTTTTAGAATATTGACAACTCAGTAGTCATCAGTCACACTTGACAGTCCTACCATTAGGGTTTGGGAACTTAGACTCCAAAGTCTAACGCTTTTTCTTTGGTAGCATGCTACATTTAAGTAGACTCATATCTGTAAAGCCGCTTTGGTAAATGTTTTCAATGCACACTTCTTAAGCACCTACTTCATGCCAGGCAATACTGTCAAGAGAGAAATGCAACTAATCAGGAATTAAGCCTCTTTAACCTTATAAAATCGTAGGACCTCTGACAGAGGACTACGTACCTCTGTGTTCATCAGGGGAAAAATGTCGAAGGAAGGAAGACCAGCTTAACGAGATTCTGGGTCCAATATTATCAACCCACTATTTGACAATTCATGAAACACTACCCAATAGGACTCTTCTCCCTTTCTCTTGGCTCTTAAGGGCTTTGGATTAGAAAACGTCTATCCCAAAGGAAATGTCCTCTTGAAAAAGAACTAACTAAAGGCTCTAGCAGTACAATCACTTCTCCTGTTTGGACTTCAAATCCCTTAGAAAATAAGGGACGTTGACCATATAATCGCCGTTATCCTCGGTGAAAATCTATGACGTATCAAGCCTCCAGCTTATGGCTGGGTTTTCAAGGCTGCTTAGAAACCGGTTGGAGTCAAGCGCAACCCAGAATACTTAAAATGATCGAACCCTCTCCTAACTCTGAAGTTATACGGAAAAGATTTAAACATGCCTCCAAGCCTCATGGGCAATTCACTCCCTCTGAGCTGTTGGACAACTTTTGGCTAATAAAGATTAAACAAATAAATATAAAAAATGGCTCTATCCAGCATCCTGAGAGGCCAATTTGCTGTTAATGGTGGTGTTTAGGCCCTAAAAGGGTATTAACTTACAGAGCATTGAAGTCTCCAAACACAGCCTAGGGCTTTAAAAGATGTACAGGTGCCAAAATTAAGGGCCAAATTACCAATCTGTTTTAAATGATGGTCTGGGAATGCTCAATATGACAAGGAAAATGTATGACAAATAATATCTTCAATACAAAGAAAAAGTTGCTTGAATTTATTAGAGGAAATGTACTGTCTCTTGGGGCTTTTTTTTTTTTTTTTTTGCCCACTCCCCAAAGAGGTGATTTTTTTAAATTGACGTGAAGATGCAGCTAATGTAAAATGACCCTTTCAGCATTAAATAAGCTCATTTTTTAACTGAAACAGTTTTCATGTCAGCATTTGCCAAAACCTTTGGGGGAACTTAGAAATATCAAGGAAATGCACATTCCATTAGTATCAAAACTAGGTGCTTCCATGAGATGCATTTAGTCGGCGTTACTCAACATGTGCAAAAGCTTTAGAGCAGACCAGAGCCGGCTGTCTCTACTTCTACTTACCGACAAGTTTAAAGAATCGCACTGGCAGCCCTGCTGGATGACAGCAGAATGACTTCCTGTCAAGTAACCTCCATCCTCCAAGGTGACAGGAAATGGGTTTAAACACTGGTAATATCACTAATCAATTTGAGAGAGCACATGTTTCCAGCCTGCAATTGTGAAGTTTGGTTGCAATGTGCTGGCCGCTTGCTGGGCGCGTGAGTCAGCATCATGGCAGATGAAAGGAATTTACTGCGTGTTGAAGAGGTGGCATCAAGAGTTGCTTATTACTTCAAGATGCCCTCTGCATCAGAGGCATCTCACAGACGTCTCCTTCTCCAATCGAATTCTTAAACACCCCCCCAAAAAAGATCTTATGAATCCCCCTAAATTTATTTCAACACAGCAAGAACTAGACTTTGTCTTATTTATGACTGAGACCACATAGTCTAGGGTAATGGTCTTACCCCTTAAGAGCCTACTTTGTTCTTTAAAGCAAGTGGATGCATGCACATCGTTTCAAGGTTTGCCAAAGTCACCCCAAGTCAAGTTGAAATAGCCTGATCTTCCATGTAACTTTCTAGTGCCTGGAGTATCTTGGTGTTGTTTCAAGAACCGTGGTGTTCCCCTCCCTGAAACAATGCCATTTGTCTTTCTTCTCAAATAAGCACTTCTCAGTTTTACACTGAGGACAGGAAAAAGTACAATTTTCCTTTCATTTATGGAACAAGAAGAGAATATAGTAATCTTCTCCTACAGCCCACTCCTATGATAAAGGTATTTCTTTAGTCACATTTTTTCCCCAGTACTTACTCAATATTGGGCATTGTGCTAGCAGTACAATCATGGGTAGAACCAGAAATGGCCCCTGCTTTCTTGGAGTATTTAAATAAATGATCAATCATTAATTATTAAAATCAGTAAAAAATTCAGAAATCAAATCTTCGTGTAATTAAATAACGAAGTTAGAGATAATCACTCGATTGAATAGCTCTTCACCGAAGATGAGTTACTGGGCCTGGGGAAGTAAATTGACTTTCGACTGTGGCACACTACGTGTGTTACAGAATACAGGTCTCCTGGCTCACAGCCCAGTTCGCTTCCACTCTGTACCCCAGTGCATTTCAATGTACTTTCTCCAGACTGAAAGATGGCCTGACATTCTATCTCCATGGCGGCCTTATAGCAATTCCACCGAGCAGGGCTTTACAAGGGTGTTTTTTAATCCCCTACCACACTATAAAATGCTTTGCTTTATGCTGGGACTTGGGGACACATACCTGCGGGGCAGGCTGGGCGTGTGAGGATGCATTCATTTGTGCACTGAAAGAAGCACCTAGTGAGGAACATCGCGAGTGGGGTCTCCTAGCTTTTGTACAAAACAGAAAGGCTATGCGGTGACAAGAAAGACCGCAGGACATGTTTGGCTTCCGTGGTCTGTGGCCCACTCCACAAAGGAGATCTATACTTAGGAACACGTGAAGGGAGGCATTTTAAATAAGTTTAGAAACAACAGCTTTTCCCTTAAATAATGGTCAACAATGGCAAGTCAGCTCCACTGAAAAGAGCCAGAAAGCACAGAAGGTGACATATGCGGCTTGGAATAGAAGGAGAGGCAAGTACAAATTCTCTTGAGCAGCAGAGAAGGGCCAGTGCCTTCAAAACTATCATCTCAACACACAAGGCAGGGATTTCCTGGATGATGGCAGGAGGAGGCCACGCCTACCACCAAATGGTGGGGAATATAATTCAACACTCCTGACTCTGTAAAAACTCTAAAGCCAATTGCAGAGTGACACCAACTAAACAAAAGGGTGACTTTTAAATGGGAACACATTTTATTTATTTTTTAATTTTTATTATTATTTTTAATTTTTTTTCAGGGTTACTGTCCTTTATTTTTTTTAAAACATTTTATTAGGGGCTCATACAACTGTTATCCCAATCCATACACACATCAATTGTGTAAAGCGCATTTGTACATCATTCTCAAAACATTTTCTCTCCACTTAAACCCCCGACATTAGGTCCTCATTTTTCCCCTCCCTCCCCGCTCCCCCCTCCCTCATGAGCCCTTGATAATTTATAAATGGGTATTTTGTCATATCTTGCCCTGTCCGACGTCTCCCTTCACCCACTTTTCGGTTGTCTGTCCCCCAGGGAGGAGGTCACATATAGTTCCTTGTAATCAGTTCCCTCTTTCCTACCCATTCTCCCTTTACCCTCCCTGTTTTGCCACTCACACCACTGGTCCTGCAGGGCTCATCTGTCCTGGATTCCCTGGATTTTCAGTTCCTATCTGTACCAGTCTACATCCTCTGGTCTAGCCAGACTTGCAAGGTTGAATTCGAGTCATGGTAGTGGGAGCGGGGAGGAAACATTTAGGAACTAGAGGAAAGTTGTATTTCTCATCGTTGTTACATCGCACCCTGACTGGCTCGTCTCCTCCCCGAGACCCCTCTGCAAGGGGATCTCCAGTGGCCTACTAATGGGCTTTGGATCTCCACTCTGCACGCCCCCCATCATTCACTATGGTAAGATTTTTTGTTCTGATGATGCTTTATACCTGATCCCTTCAACACCTCGTGGTTGCATAGGCTGGTGTGCTTCTTCCATGTGGGCTTTGTTGCTTCTGAGCTACCGCCGGTACCCATCTCCTCCCAAGAATTGTGGCAGCGGCAGTGGCAGAGGACCTCGCTCTTCCACTGAAGTCTGTTCTCGACTCCACAGGGAGCAGACTGGGTTTGTCTGGATCTGCCTGCGGCTGCCTGGGTACCAAAGCACGATACTCCTTTCAGCTTGGCTAAGCTCCGAGATTACGTAGGGCAGGGAGCAGAGGCCTGGGAAAGAAGGCCTGAAGACTGTGATTGCTCTAGACTGTTTGGGACGGACAAGGACAAGCTCAACTGTGGCATGCAATGAAAGGTGAGGGGCTGAAATGAGACGGCAGCGGGAGCGTTCCTTATCGAATTTATTGCTTTCAAAGTCTGCACAAAGTAGAATTGAGAAAGCAACACATAAACTCAGTGTCCACCAAAGATTTTAAAGAAATTACATTGACACCATGAGCTCATTTCCAAGCACAATTCCTACTTGAAAAGATGGAGATGTTTTCTTCTTTGTCTTTCATGCATTTTCTTTCCTTCATTCTATTCCTTTTTCTTCCTTTACTTTTCTCCATTCATTTCTTTCTTTTTCTTTCTCTCCTTTTATTCTTTTATTCCTTCCTCCTAGAATACAATGGGCTCTCTTTTGAAAACCAATATGGACAAGAGAGTCTTTGGTGTCCACCCATATCCAAGAGGGTAGTTGTTGAACAAATAGTTAGAGGATGTCTCTAAGCAGATGGATTACAATAACTTTCTTCATATATTGTTTAAAAACTGTGAAAGAGGAAAAAATCTGAGTCTCAGAACTAACAAATCATAATGCTGAAATATCCCAGTTTCAACCAAAAACTTACAAGGCATCCAAAGAAACAACAAAGAGTAGCCCACGTCAAAAACAGCAAAACAAGAGACAGAAGCTGCCCAAATCATTCTAATAGAGGAAATGGTACAGAACTAAAATTAGTCAGAAAAACAAGATATAATCAAAATGAAGCTATCACTATAGAGAGACAGACACTATAAAGAGAAACTAAAGGGAATTACTCCTCCCAAACCCCAAGTCGCTGGCGTTGAGTCAAGGCTGACTCATAAAGATGGCCTCTGGGCCTCGGAGGCTGGAGTTGTTTATGGGAGCAGTGAGTCCCATGCTTCTCCCTCGGAACAGCTGCTGGTTTTGAACTGCTGACCATGTGGATCAAAGTCCAACATGTGACCATTACACCAGCCGGGTTCCTCTAAAAGGAAATACTAGAACTTATGAATACAAACAGGAGACCTGGTGGCACCATCTCAACATCTGGAAAATGTGACCATTCTAAATATATTATATACATCTAACATCAAATCCAAGGAGCTCTGGGGACATAGTGATAACCACAGGGTTGGTGTTTCAAAGCCACTCTGTTGGAGGAAGAAGAGGAGGTTTTGCTCCTGTAGAGGTTTATAGTCTCAGAACCCCACAGGGGTAGTTCTATTCTATTCTTTAGGGTCACTATGACTCAGAATCTATCCAGGGGCAGTGAGTTTTTGTTTGGTGTTTTTTTTTTATTTTGTTTGTTTGTTTGTTTGTTTTGGTTAATATCAAAACCCTAAATTATATGAAGCAAAACGACGACAGGATTAAAGAGCGAAATGGACAATTCTACATGAATAGCTAGAAATGTCATGTGTCACACAAGGCTAGATTCTCTAGAAAGATGATCAATTAAGGAAATAGAGAATTTGAACATCACTATAATTAATTAGATTGATCACAGCTAGAACATTCTACTCAACAACGCAATACACATTTTTCTCCAGTGTACATGGATAGACCATAGGCTAGTCCATAAAACGAAATTTTTAAAAGAGTGAAATTACATGTGAGGACTTAAAAGTTTGTGGATATATAGAATTAAAAGATACTTCATACAATATAGCTTCCTTGGGGGGAAAAATGAAATGGAATTCGAAATAAATAACAAAAGAAAATACAAAACTATGAGGGGGTTTCAAAAATTTGCTGGAAAGACACAATTAAAAGATAATTGAATTTTTCCACAAATTTCTTAAAGCCTCCTCATATGTGAGAATTAAACATAGTATTTAATAAACATTGAGTTAAGGAGAAAATTAAAATGGAAATTATACAAATAAAAGTGAAAGGCCAACATATGAAAAAGTATGGGAGGCATTGAATGCAATCTTCAGAGGATATTGTATTGTAGTAAATACCTACATTCAAAAGAGAAAAAAAATATTGTAACAAATCATCTAACCTTATAACTTAAGGAACTAGAGGAAAAATAGAATAAACAAAACTCAGTTAGCAGGAGGAAGGAAACCACAGAGGTTAGAGCAGCGAGAGATAAGCAGAGTCTAAAAAAACAAGCGAGAACATCAGCAACACCAGAGGTTGGTTATTTATAAAGAACAAGGCAACGAACCAGACGGTAGCTCTCCTAACAAAGACAAAGAGAGACTCATAACTGAAGTCAGAAATCAAAGTAAAGACATCACTACCAACCCTACAGAACTACAAGTGAGTATGGGAAATGCTAACAACTGTGCACCAACAAATGAGACAACATAGATGAAGTGGAGAAATTTCAGGAGACACATAATCAACCTAAATTGACTCAGAATCAAAAATAAAATCTCTATATGCCCATAACAGGTAAAGGGGTTGATTCAATAATTTTCAAACTCCCAAGAGAGAAGAGTACTGTACTAAATAATTTCATTGAGAAATTTTTTTAAATTAAATAATCATTTTATTAGGGGCTCGTACAACTCATCACAATCCATACATATATCATTTGTGTCCAGCACATTAGTAAATATGTTGACTTCATTATTCTCACAACACCCGCTTTCCACCCGAGCCCTTGGTGTCAGCTCATTCCTCCCCCCTTCCTGCTCCCCCTCCCCCGGGGCTTTCTCTTTAACAGAGTGGCACCCACTGGCAGTGAAATCTGCTTTGGGTCTATACGTTCTTGGTCTGTTCATCTTGGTGCTCATGCGTTTCAAAGGCAAGTGAAGGCTTCGCCCTGAAACATCCAACTGTTCTTCTTACCTGGAACGCAGGATTTATTTACAGTCTCAGACACCCATTCTGCTCCGCGCAGTCGTGATCATAACAAGGACTTCTTTTTAAATTTAATTGTATTTATTTGCAGATCATGTGACCCTATACATAGAACATCCCAAAGATAAGAAAGTTGTAGGATACAATATCAGCAAATAAAAATAAATTGGATTCCTAAACATAAGCAGTGAAAAATTTGAAAGGGAAAGTAGGTTAATAATTCAACTTACAAAAGCATGTAAGAGGGAAAAAAAGCATGTAAGAGAATAAAATATGTAGTAATAAATTTTGCTTGTATTGTTAAAGACTTACATCATAAATATTACAAAGGCTACAGTGAGTATTTTACAACACCAGGTGTCAGGCAGAGCTCTCTAGCGAAACAAAACCAGGGCATTTGTGATTACATATACACGAGACTAGGTCTGCACAGTGAGAAGGCATATGGTCAGACAGTTCAGTTCAACTAACTTCCATGGAAGTCCTTCAACTCACATGGGCTGCTGGGTCCAAGGTCAATGAAGCAGACAGCGGAGTCCTCCCTCGGGCAAGGCAGGCAGAGTCTGCCCCCAGGCAGCCCAGCAGTGGGGTGGGTCAGCAACAGTCAGTAGCTCGGGAGCTTAGTGAAGCAGCCCGGTGGGCTGTCAAACTCAAACTCAAGGTGACAGCATCCACCAGCCTCAAGCTCAAGCGATGTGGCAAAGCAGGCTTTGAAGGAGCCTCAAGCTCTGGTGACAGGATCCACGGTTGGCTGGCCCACAGGTGGTGTAGCTCACAGGTGAGGCGGAGAACCAGCTAAAGCAGCAGCACACTCCAGTGCACTCCTCCGGTCGCCAGAGAACGAGAGGGGGGGGCAGGCTTTGCAGAGCCATTTATCTCTCTGCCCTCCAATCAAACTTCAACCTGTGATTAATCCCACATCTTCCTATTGGCCAGGTTGACACAATAAACCTTACTATCACACACCATTTTTGTGGGGGGAGGTCAGATGCGCAGGCATTCCCCCCCCTGAAGGCAATCAGTTGCCAGACTGCTGTCTCATCCCTCCACAGGGGTGGGCCTGCTCCCTGCCTCTG
>NW_022103968.1:29799000-29818804 GCF_000313985.2 Echinops telfairi | reverse complement strand
CCCCCTGAACCCTTGATAATTTATAAATTATTATTATTTTATCATATCTTACCCCATCCGACATCTCCCTCACCCACAAAAATACAGTTCAACACCCATTATTAGTATAGATGTAAATTCCTCAGAAAAATACTAGCAAATCTAATCCAACAGCGTATTTTAAAGATTATATTATATATACCATGACCAAGAGAAATTTATCCCAGAAATGAAAGGATGATTCAACATAAGAAACTCAACCAACGTAAAATGAAAGACAGGAACCAGGCCATAATCTCAATCTCAAAACAAAGGAATTCAATAAAATCCAATGTCCCGTCATGACAAAACACATCCATACACTGAATAGACTAGAAAGACAGGGTCATGAATCGTGATAAAGACATTTATGAAAACCCACAAGTAGCAGCACATTCCAAACTCACTGATGTTGGATCATTTGGGATTCATGGTGACCCTCCATCAGGACTGGAGGAAGGTTCGGCAACCTTGCCGAAAGTGAAGAGGACTTGAAGCAGTTCTTAATGAAGATCAATGTGGATTGTAACGCAACATAAAGAAAACAAACTTCCTCACATTGGACCAAGAACCACCATACTGAGAAATGGATAAAAGAATGAACTTGTCAATGATTTCATTTCATTTGAATCCACAATCAGTGTTTATAGAAGCCGCAGCCAGGATTTCAAATGATTGCAATGGGTAGATCTGCTGTAAAAAAAACTTAAAAGTGTTAAGAAGAAAAGCTGTAACTTTGAGGAGTTAAGTGCTCCTGACCAAACCCATGGTATTTTCAATCACCTCGTATGTATGTGTAAGCTTGTAAATAAATAAGGAAGACCAAAGAGGAGTTGATGCCTTTGCCTAATCGTGTTGGGGATGAATACTGAATACATACATCATGGACCAACCAAAGACCTGACAGAGTGCCGTGGAGATACAACCGAAATTCCCCTCACAGGTGAGGATGGTCACATCTCATTGCGCTCTCTTTAGACGTCATGCCTGGTTAAACAGAGCGTCCGTGAGAAAGAAAAAGACCCTCTACCAGACTGATCGAGGGACTGAAACATGGTAACTAACTACTGTGAGGATGGCTGAGGATTGGGCAACGTTTCACTCTGTTCTTGATAGGACCGCTATGCATCTGAACCAACTTGATCGGACCAAACAACAATAACATCATACTCTTTTATTCGTTTAGTAAACGACTGAAGCTTTCCACTAAGATCAGATGTTTGCTTTCATCACCATTGAACCTAAAGTTCTAGTCACAGCAATTACACATGAAAGAAACAAGGATTCGAACAGAAAAGAATGACAAGTGACAAGTACTGTGTCCCTATTTGCAGATTAAATTGACCTATAGACAGAAAACCCTAAGAAATCCAGAAAAGAAGTTACAGAGCGAATAAGTTAATTCAGTCATGTAACAGAGTACATGATCGGCACACAAAATTCAGCTATGTTTCCATGATGACAATCTCAAAAGAAAATTAAGGAAGCAATTCAATTTACAATGCCCTCTAAAATAATAAGTTATCCAGGAATAAAGTTGAAAAATGAAGTGAAAAACTCATTTATTGAAAATTATAAAACACTATTAAAATAGGTTAAAGAAGATTTAAATAGAAAGATGTTCATGGTTTGGGAGATTCACTATTGTTAAGATGCCAACACTACTTAAGGCATCTATAGATTTAACATCACACTTACCAAAGGTGAATCCTTCAGCCTGTTGTTGTTTTTTTTGCAGAAGTGGAAAAGTCAGTGGAATTCATATGTAATTGCGAGGGTCCCTTAATGGTAACAGGGTGAGTGCAGTGGCTGTAGACGTCGCTACTCACAAAGTTGTGTCTCCAAGACCAAAACCCAAACTCACTGCCATCGAGTCCCTGCTGACTCACAGGGACCCTACAGGGGCCCCGAGTTGTCTCTAGAGGCAGACCAAAGGGTGTTGTTCTAAGTGCACTTCTTTTCAAAGTGGAATCTTTCCCAGAAGCACCCAAACACACTGCCATTTTTACTTCATTGGCCATTACCAAATCAAGCACTGGTAAAATCACCACTACAATTAGAATGACCTCTACTGACTAAAAGTAATCAAGACCCACCTACCTCAGGCTGGGAAGGAATCAGCCCCCTCTCAAGCATTTAACTGTGTGTTCCTGAACAAAACTGAAGCCCCCTTTTAAAAAGAAAGACGGACAAGCATGACTATTGGGGAGGAAACGAATCGTAACTGCCACATACCCAAATCAAATCAAAAGTGAAACTAGAAGCTATATCAAATGAGGCGTTTTCTAACCACTGCCAAATACTAGTTGACAAATGCTTTCAAATCTAGTTAGGTTCAAAGACAAAGCAGTAATCAGTTCCAATCTCCTAGGCTTTGGGAATGAGAGGAAATTACAGATGCTACCAAAATAATCCATTTTCCATCTGTCTGATATCACAGGAAGAAAACCATGGCTGCTCTGAGTCCAGAGTCCAGACGTTAGACATTCGTGGTGTCCTTCACTAGGAGACAAAGCGATGTTTGGTAGATCAAGGCCAAAGATAGCATTTCAGAATCGCTTGTAAATTACCTCTGTTGAAAATATTCCTAGAGATTGAAAATCTGAAAATATCGATTCAATGTTTCTGATCCTTAATTTTCCCATTAGCAAAATAGGGATGATGATTTCTTTCTTTTTTTAAAATCATTTTATTGGGGGCTCATATAACTCTTATCACCATCCATCCATCCATCCATCCATGTGTCCAGCACATTTGTACACTGATAGGTAGTTCTGAAATAATATAGTGAAAGTACTTTGAGAATTTTCCTTTGCTATGAAAATAAAGGGCTAATGAAAGTTCTAATTTTAGTAGCAACGGGACTAAGATGGTGGAAGTCAATATAATAGGCTCAAAAAAACGACTAGACTCTCTGAAGACTCTCTCTGCCAGCATCCCCAAGGCTCTGTTTGTAGATTAGAGAACTTCTCAGGCATTTCTACTCATTCTCCTCCACCTCCAGGGGTAGAATGCATTCTGCACCTTCCGACTCTGGACTTGATTGGCCATACCATGCTGGTTCTCTAGAAGCAGAAATGTCCATGGCCTATTTATAAACCTATGCTTGGAGAGAGCTTGATCGTTTCTACTTGCTCTCTTAAATTGTACCATCATGCTCAGGTTAGCTCACTGGTTCCCACCACAGCAGAGATCCTTAAACCAAGTCTAATCTAGGTCAGCTAGTGCCCAGGCCGCTGTGACCCAGGCAATTAACTCAGGACAGCAATAAGAAATACTTGGTGCTTAAAGCCACTAACGTTTGAGGATAGTGCTTTCCTGGGAAAATAATCAGAGCAAACCACTACAGTGCTCACAGACTGCCCACACTCAGCGGGGAAAGCCTGGGAATAAACATTGAGCAGTGCCCCCCAAATAAGGTCCCCAAGTGCTCTACACAAATCCCTTTCTATATCAGCAGCGCTCAAGAGGAATTTTAGGTATTTTTCTTCTTTAGACTCTACCGTTGGGAACAAGTATTCTTTCTCTATTGATTCCCTAAGCTCCTTTTGTACAAAATTAATTATTTGCACTACATACTCAGTTGCTCATTTAAGTATGCTCCTGAAGAACATGGACTTGCTCTTCTACTAAACATAATCCACATGATCAAAGTTACCTAAGACATGCTTTATCTATCAGAGGCACTCAATAATGATCCACTGAGGTAAATGCAGATTCTACTTAATGGCAGCGTCTGATAAGACTTACACAAACTTTTCTAATTCAATCTTTGACTCTAATCCCAGTTCAGAGATTATCCTTTGGAGAGAATCATGCTTTCATGATTACTTTGAAACAGAGACCTTTGTCTCTTAGTCTTCTGAGACGGATCCTTTGTTCAGATCTGGCTATTCTTCGGGTGGTCCTAATGTCCTCGCATAGAAATTTTCCTGGGTGTCTTTCTCCTGAGTCTTTTCTGTCTGCTTAAAGGTGCTCTCAATGACTGACCGACCCACGCTTTCAAATGTGTTCCAATAGAGTTGATGCTATTGTACTTATCTTCACCCATTAAAGTTTATCAGTATTAATGAAACTGCAAAAGCTCACTGCATCAAGTCAATAGCCAACTCATAGCAACCCTATAGGACCGGGTAGAACTTCCCCTGTGGGTTTCTGAGACTGTAACCCTTTACAGCAGTGGTTCTCAACCTGTGGGTCCCGAGCCCTTTTGGGGGTCGAATGATCACTTGATTCATAACAGTAGCAAAATAACAGTGATGAAGTAGCAACAAAAATAATTTTATAGACGGGGGTCACCACCACATGAGGAGCTGTATTAAGGGGGTCACGGCATTAGGAGGGTTGAGAACCACCGCTTTACAGGAATAGAAAGCTCCCTCTTTCTCCCATGGGGCAGCTGATGGTTTTGAATTGCTGGCCTTTCAGATCTCAACCATGCCACAATAGCTACAATTTATTGATTGGTTATTCTATATCAGGTCTGCTATTGACTGATTAGTTCTGATTCTAAGCAGTCCTTTGAGGCAGAAATGACTCTCATCTTTATTCACTATAGTAGAAAGCTTCAGTTTAGAATCACATCCCTAAGGCTTTTACAGTGAGGGAGGGAAGGCCGCTATCAAATTATCCAGATTGAGGAGCTCACCTGTTCCTGGCCTGTTTTTTAATCCCCGTATCTCCATACTTGATGCAGAACATACGGTAACGGACACACCATGGCCTGTCTGTGAACTCTGCCCAGTGTTTCCTACAGGGCTCTCTCCTCGAGGGACCTGGCTTGGGATCGTTTCCTCTTGGAGAGGTTGGTGGTCCTTCAAGGTTGGTGCAGACTCATCGCAGCCCTGTGTGTTCAACAGCAGGAAACCCTGCCGGGCTCTGCACCTTCTTGTCGTTGCTATGTTTGCGTCCATCAAGGAGCCCTGGTAGGGTAGCAGGTTAGCCACTGGGCTGCTAAGAGAAAGTTCGGCAGTTTAAACTCGCCGTCTCTTCCATAGGGGAAAGACGGGGGCTTCTGTTCCCATCGTTTTACAGCCTCCGAAATGCTGTCTGACAGGGTCACGATGAATTAGAATCAACTCAGGGGCAGTGAGTTTGAGTTCATTGTGGGAGCCACTGTGTCCATCAATGTCATTGAGGGTCTTCCTCGTTTTCCCTGCTCCTCCATTTTACCAAGCATGATGTCCTTCTCCAGGGACTGGTCTCTCCTGACAACATGTCCAAAGGATGTGAGATGAAGTCTTGCCATCCTTGCCTCTAAGGAGTAGCCAGGCTGTACTTCTCCCAAGACAGATTGTTGATTCTTCTGGAAGTCCATGGAAATTTCACAGTTCTTTACCAACCCCATGATCGAAGGCATCCATTCATGCATTCTCCTTCCATCTTCCTTCTTCCTTGTCCAGCTTTCACATGTGCAAGACGCAAACTAAAAGACCATCGCTTGGGTCAGCCTCACTCCCGTGCTCAAAGTGACTCCGTTGCTTTTGAACACTGGAACGAGGGCTTGTGCAGCAGATAGGCTGCGATGTTAGTCATTTTCAAATCAATATTTATTTTTTAACTGCTTCTCCATTTTAAAAGCATTTTTGAGGCCTGGGTTTTCCTTTGGATTGCAAAAACTCTAGGAGGCTTGGGAGGGCCTTCAAGAGGGAAACGCGGGAGAAAAAGAACCAACTCTATTGGTGAGTTTTGGTACTACAGCCACGTGCTGCACAATGTCCATTCTGACAATGCCCAACTGCAGACAGACGTGACCCTTGTCTCCTAAGGTTAAAATGGAGTTCAGAAGTGCCTCTCAGTAAATGGACATCGAAGTACAGCAGATGCAGCGTCATGCAAAACAGGCCTATCATGTTCTTGCACGCAAAGCAAGTGCACTGCAGACATATAATGGTACACTACAGATACAATCTATAATACATGCCTTGATAGTCAAAATAAACACCTATGTTACTTATGTGTGCTCTTTTTAAAATGTGACTGTTCCTCACTTAAATGGGCTCATAGTGGGTTACAAGTGGGGCTTGCTACCTGGGAGGTCAGCAGTTCGGAATCACCAGCGGCTCCCATAACGAAGTACAGTGTCCGACATTCCTAGGACAGCTCCAGTCTGTCCTGTGGGGCTCCTAGGAGCCTACTCTGCTCTGTGGTTGGAGTGAGTTTGTCGGCTGGTTGGCTGGTTTTCCCCACTTACAAATAAAACATTTACCACATAGCAGTTTATGCTTCAACTCCGAGGCAGTACCACCCAATTCAGTGCATCACACATCTCAAGGGTTTTGTGTTAAACAACACAAAAGTAGAAGCTCAGTGAATGGTGTTGCTAGCAGTTTAGACATGACTATTTGCCGTGACTATTTGCTCAGTTTATCAGATCGTGTTTACACAACATCTGAATCGCACAGTGTTCTAGTTTATACAACACATTGTGACACATGCCTGGATTAAGTCATCTTTAACCTGGCAGAAAATTCACAGGTTAGCAATAAGTTTCACTGAAATGGAAGTAGTGTTCAGCATCATGCAATAAATACTACCTACGTCATTAAGTTTCTAGAAGAAAAAATGAGATCATAACCCAAAACCCACTGCCACTTGGTCATTTCGGGTTCTTAGATTGCTATCCTATATAGCACTTCTTTGTGGGAACAGATAACCTCCTCTTTGTCCCTGAGAGTGGCTGGTGGGTTTGAACTGCTGATCTTGTGATTAATCTGATAGTGCTGAGTGCTCCTTAATGAGATCACATGTGGTAAAAATAATTTTCAAATTGCAGATTATTGATACATGTGTTAATTATTGCTTTTAATATTCTATGACTACATGGGTTGTTCTTCTGATTAAATATCATCTTCTGAAACAAAATACTTTCTCCATGTTTTGGTCTGCCTGACACTAGAGTCCTGACAGCTGTCCAAACCCTCTGTTTTACATTACTCTCAATTTACAATGTTCTACAGGCACACTAAATGAGCAAAAATAGAAGCACGCAAGACATCAACCCAAACAAACCACAGATCACATCCCACTGATATCATATCACACATTCGGACCAATTGACCAACCCATCCTGACCACGCTGCTCACTGAAGTTCCACGGTAGCCTGCCTTGTCTCTCTTTATGGGCCGCTCTCCTCCTTGATCTCACCCCTTGGAGGAACCACATGGAATGGGCATCTCGGTCCTTTCCTCTTTTTTTTGGTGGTGGCACCTTATCCCATCTCGTCACTATTCCTCAGACATGTTCACCTAGCCTCATGACTTTTTTCTCATTTCTCTTCCATTCATAGTGGTCATTTGCATTTTCTTAAAGATCCCCTTAGAAGCTTTCATGGAAAGATATTTTTTAGCCAGATTATCTGGGCAATATGTATGTTTTCGCTTTCTATATCCACTAACTAAGGAGTCAGACATTCACAAAATATGATCTCCAGAGCTATATATAAGGAAATTCAATTCAGTCCAAAATTACAATATACTCCCTGAATTTTTTAACTGTGTATACTATGGGTACATTACTGGCCCCTATCAAGAGGCCTAGGCAAAATTCATGCTCATTCATGTCTTCTCATATATTGTCCACAACTACGACAATTTCAGGGCTGCAAAGAGGAAGAATTAAGACTCTCAAATTGGTCTGTGCTATTCTAAACTCCTCCTTTTTCTTCTGGGATTTGATGGCCCATTATTACATCATTAGGTACAACCAGAAGGCACTCTTCTCCTTAGATTTCCCCTTATTCTGGCACTTTCCTCAGTTCCTCAGTTTTTCGTAATACATGGCCAGAAGGGGCAAACAGAATGCAAAGGGAAAGCAGGAAGCGGTGAAGAAACCAGAGATACAACAAAGGCAACGGGAGATGTGGTAGGAAGGAGGAGTGGCAGCAAGGAGAAATATGGAATCTGGCAAGGCAATCTGGGAAGGCATAATCCTTAGAAAATAAGCAGCAAATAACTAAATACAATTTCACAAATGGTGCTGTTGGTGTCCAGTCCTGCGCCAGCCTCACCATTGTCTATGTTTGAGCCTATTGCTACAGCCACGGTGTCAATCCATCTTGCCCAGGGCCTTCTTCTTTCCCACTGCCATTCCACCTTACCAAGCATGATGTCCTCCTCCAGGGACTGGTCTCTCCTGACAACATGCTCAAAGGACTTGAGAGGAAGTCTTGCCGTCCTTGCCTTTAAGGAGCATTCTGGCTGTACGTCTTTCAAGACAGATTTGTTTGTTCTCTTGGCAGTTCATAGTATTTTCACTATTCTTTGCCCTTTCTGTAATTCAAAGGCATTGATTCTTCTTTTGTCTTCTTATTCAATGTCAAACTTTCCCGTGCATATGAAGCTGTTGAACGCACCACGCTTGGGTTGGGCACCCTTTAGGCCACCCTTTAGCTTCGAAGTAACATCCTTGCTCTTCAGTCACGGGTTATTAATAATATTGGAGTAGAACAGCTGAAACAATCAGCATGGATCCTGCCCGCTCGACACAGATACTTGAAATCCAGCTTTTAGAACCTTGACTTCAGTGCCTATTTTGTATGCTTTTATTTTTCATTAGTACTTTCTTAGTTCGAACTTTCTACTTTTGCTCTTCGTCTCTGGCTGCTTGAGTGTCCTCTGCCATCATGAAGGGCACAGGAACCATCCAGACCAGGAAGTTCATGGCCAACCAACACCTTCAGCAAAAACAAATGGTCGCCGATGGCCTTCACCCTGGGAAAGTGACAGCGTCTGAGACAGAAACTCGTGACAAACTAGCCAGAAATGTACAAGTCCACGCCAGATGCCATCTTTTGTGTTTGGATTTAGAACCCATTCAGGTGGTGGCGAGACATGATCTGTGACTCTTTGGGTCATGCAAAGGAAAAAGAACTGCGCACAGACGCGGAAGGCACGGCTGGATGAGAAGAACAAGACCCCAAGCACACGGTGCAGGGACGCAAGAGCAGGAGGAGGAAGGTTAGGGGACTGCCAAGGCCAACATCGGTGCCGGCGAAACGTGAGCTGGAGATTGGATGTCAGAAAGAACACCGATTCTACAGGGACTGGATCTACAATGGTTCTGTAGATTATTCACCAGAGAATTAATAAACTACAAGATCTTTTTAAAAAAATTCTACTTTCATGGATTCACAAAGACAATTCAAATCCTAGACTGTTTGAGGGGAAATAGTGCAGCAGGTTCATTGATAATGCTTTAAATCAAATTGTGAGGAAATTCTCATATGCCACCTTAAATTCAATCAAGTTCTGAGTTTATCATATCATTGAAGGACATTCAAGAATTTACTATTTTCTCTTAAACTTTGAGGAGTAAACGCTGCCGCCGCCGCCCGGTCCTGTACCGCCCCGTGCTCCTGTGCCACTCGAGGGTTTCTTGTCTTCTCATGGGACAATTCCTTCTCAAAACCATTCTTAATTTTCCTTTCAGCTTCTCAAAATCTAATGTTCATGTAAAACCAGAGAGTGGTTCTACACGCGTCTTGTTCCCCAAGGGCCACTTATTTATGGGGACAGGACGAGGGGTCAGTCTCAACTGCACTCACTCAGCAGATAGTCATCGAAGACACGACGCTTACTGGGCCCCAAATAATCATTTTAGGGCCACACACCAGTGACTAAGACTGGGTACCTGTTTCCGTAGAGCAGCCCTTCTCTGGTCTTTTCTAGATAATTAATATATTATTATCAAAAACGTTCATGCCCTCTTTTCTTGCTGTCCTTCCCAAATCTTTAGAGACCTCAGCTTTCATGCTGGATTACTTCCAGCTCTCCTGTGGCTTCAGGTTTGCTATTATGTTGTACTTTGAACTACGCTATCTGGGGCCTAACACTCCGTCTCCATTCACCATCAGCCGTGAGTTTCTTCTTCATATCAGTGCTACAATATCAAACTAAATATATAAAATAATGGCTTTCAATAAATCACACATCAGGCAACAAAGGGCAGCGATTTCTAAAAGACGAGAAGCAAACAACATAAGCTCTACAGTTGCATCAGTTTACTGCTGAGCGTTCCCAGATTCCAATTCCCAGATGGGAGATTGCAGATTTGAAGGAAGGGAGACTCAGGCCGAACCCTATGGTTTCCCCAAGAAGAAAGGCAGAGTTGGGAGCCAAGATAGCTAGAGCTGACAGCAGCACAATACAGACGGCCTCAGAAATCTTCAGAAGGTCCTATAGAATACTTCATGTATGTGCATTTTATATAATTTTGTAAGATGGAAAGAGGTATACGGTGTAAACACTGATGAGAAAACTGGAACTGGAACGATACGGTAGACTTCAAAGCAATGACAGTTACAAGGGCGGAAGAGGAATATTACATAATGATTGAAGGATCAATTCACCAAGAAACTACAATCATCCTAAAGTTTTATGCACCTAACAACAGAGCTTCAAAATATAAAGAACAAAAATTACGAGGGTAAATTAATTACTTATATGTGATATTTTTTAAAGATCCTATTATGTAACATGGTCCAAAAGGTAAATAGTGACAGAAATTGGAGCAATGACTGCCTAATGGCGAGAGAGTAGAATTACAGAGAGACACAAAGAGTCATTCAGGGTGGTGAATATATTCATTACTCTGGTTATGGGGATGGCTTCCCAGGCATTTACATAATTTAGGATTTGTGGATCAGAGAAACTGGATTATAGAAAGAAAACTGAGATATCAGGATTGGAAGAAGGCTTATTAACAACCTATGATATGCAGATGATACAACCTTGCTCGCTGAACGTGAGGAGACTGCGGATGCAGATCAAGGACTGTGGCCTTCAGTGTGGATGACAACTCAAGGTAAAGAAAACCCAAATCCTCACAATTGGATCAATAAATAATATCATACTAGACAGAGAAAAGATGGATGCTGTCAAGGATTTCATCTTGCTTAGTTCCACAATCAATGCTCATGGAAGCAGCAGTCAAGA
Organism: Echinops telfairi; assembly: GCF_000313985.2. Classification (NCBI taxonomy): domain Eukaryota; kingdom Metazoa; phylum Chordata; class Mammalia; order Afrosoricida; family Tenrecidae; genus Echinops; species Echinops telfairi. Next base: position 29,807,851 of record NW_022103968.1, on the reverse strand, counting down.
GATCCAACGAGGTGTTACACTGGGCAAATGTGTTGCACAAGATGTCTTTAAAGGGTTGAAGAGCAAGGTTGTTACTTTGAGGTCTAAGGTATACCTGGCCCAAGCCATGGCATTTTCAATAGCCTCTTATGCACGTGAAAGTTTGAAAAAGAAGATGAAAGGAGAATCAATGCATTTGAATTATAGTGTGGGAAAAGAATATTGATAGTACCATGGACTGCCAAGAGAACAAACAAATCTGCCTTGGAAAAATTGTAGCCAGAATGCTCCTTAAAGGCAAGGGATGGCATGACTTCCACTCAAGTACCTTGAACAGATTGTTAGGAGGGACCGGTCCCTGGACAAGAACACCATACTTGGTAAGCAGAGGGACAGCAAAAAAGAGGGAGGCCCTGGACAAGCTGGACTGACACAGTCCACGGCCTTATCCACAGACTCAAACAGAAGGACTCCGGTGAGTGTGGCACAGGGCCGGGCCGTGGCAGCATCACTGTACGTTGGAACTGAGCTGACAGAACCCAGCAACAATGATTCCCATAATGATCAAATAGAATCCTATGTAATATCTTTTGAGAACCTACAATATCTACTAAAGGAATGAAAAATAGTAATGCTGAAAATCCCTATTCCACCTGGTTTACAAATACTTCAGTTTTGATGACACAAGTTATCTTCTCTAAAACAGATAGATTCCTTCCTATTAAGAAGAAATGAAAAAGTGCTCCATGTAAGGGAATAGAATTTAGCTTGGATTTGAAAAGTGCTTGAACCTTCAGTAGGCAAAAATGAATATAGTGTCAGAGATATTTTTAAGCAGAGAAAGGAAAAAGAACAGCTAGTTGTAGGGACCAGGGGGATATCGTGTTAGATAATAGTTGGCTTACTTAATAGGTAATTAACTCACTGACATTGAGTGAATGCCGACTCATAGCACCCTATATTATAGGGTAGAATTGCTCCTGTGGGTTTCAGAGACTATAGATGTTTAGGGAGTAGAAAGCCTCATATTTTTCCTGAGGTGGTGGTTTGAAACTGCTGACCTTGAAGTTAGTAGCTCAATGTATAACCATTACACTTCCTGAATGGGTAATTACTAGAGACAAAACGGGGGTGGGGGCGAACCGTGAATATTCCCAGGTCTGAGGCTAAACAATCTCTACTGATAACAGTATGCCCGGCTTTAAGCGTGATGTCCTGGCAATGATAAAGAACCGGCTCAGTCACCATGGGTGAAGGAAGAAGAGTCTTTACTTAGGGGACATCGAGTCTCTGTTGATGCTGGTGGAGTAATTTAGAAAAGGTTATCAGTAACGGTTGCACAACATAAAGAGCATAATCAATGGCACTGCGCTATACATGTAGACGTTGTGGAATCGGAGAATGTTTTGTTGTGCATATTTTGCCAGAATTGAAAAAATAATTCCATGAGTAACAATTGAGTACAAGGAAGAAGAACATGCTCTAGAATTGATGGTGGTAAGGATTGCACAAATCTTCTTGATATGACTGAATTATTGAATTGTAGAACATGTGGCTGAAGTGCCAATAAAACTATGACCCAAAACAATCGGCTCGGCGAGTTTTTTCTAATGTAGAGAATGCCAGAAGTTCAAAGACAGCACGGTATTTATGAGTCAGTGATTTCTGTGGCTGGAATTTCCACTACCCTATTAAGTAAGAGAATGATCACAACACTCACAAAGCATGCACACACCAACCTGAGCTTTCAGTCAGTTTGAATATCGGCATCAATCACACCACATATATTTGGCTCAAGTATAAGCACAATAATCTTAATCTCTACTTGCCACGTCATAAATAAGACATTTGTGAGAGGTGTTTTTCACAGATAGTGTTCATACTGTTGAATGTTTGGAGCACATCAGGAAGAGAGTGAGAAACAGCTGTTACAGCTAGACTTAGCAGATACATAGCACAATGTTTAGAAAATGTCTTCAACCTGTTCCATTCCTTCTGAAGGCCATGAGATTTCCCCTTCTGTTCACCCAGTCCTTGGGGGAAGAGGTGTCAAGAGAGGGAAAATTCAATATCAGAAACTGCAGGGATATAAAAGCAGAGAAATCATACTCTTCCAATTTAATTCTGTAGAACCTGGAGGATTCCGCTGAAATCGCTCAAGAGACTTACAGGCTCCCTCCCGCATCCTTTTCAATTCCTTGCTTATCTATGTGCTTAAAACTTTTTCTTTTGTCCTTTAGGTGAAGGTTTACAGAGCAGATCATCAGTTTTAAATTCAACAATTCATATTTAGCAATTCATAGACATTTGCTTTCAACCCCTAAATGTCCGATTGCTTATGCTACTTGCTCTCAGGGCTTCCTCTCCCCATGACTCCTTCATCCCCAACCCTCTGTCCCTGGGTAAACTCTGCTCTTTTGAACCTATGTGCTTGATTATTCTAACATGGGGATGAATTCAGCTCTACATAGGAAGGATGGTGCCTAAGAAAGTCTTCCAGGGAGTCCTACCAATCTCTGGCTGACCAATAAGCCTGATCTCTTTTGTGATTTTGAGTTCTGCTCCTCATTTTTCTTCCACTTTATCTAGGACCTTCTGTTCAGAGCAGTTGGTAGTGTAGCTGGGTACCATCTAGTTATTCTGGTTTCCGAGTTGTAGCGATTGTGAAGTCCATTAGTCCACCTAACTGTTTCCAAGTGTATTCTTATTTCCTTCCCTCTTTTTTCCTCTGGATGGGGAGAGACCAATTAGTGCACCTTAGATGGTTGCTCATAAGCTTTTAAGACCCTATTCACAACTCAGCCAAGTAGGATGTGGAGCAGGGGTGGGGGGTGGACAGCTGGAAGGCGAATAAAGGCCCAGAAAATACCAGCTAACATCACACGGCTCACCAAAGAGAAGCAGTGCCAGCCATCACATTAGAGTGAGTTAATTAAATGTTGGTGCACTACGGCCCATGAATGGCGTTATAAATATCCAAATAGCCCTGGCATTAAAAAAAAAAAAAAGGTTCCCTACCTCTGATGTCCAGCATTGTCTTTGTGAACTAAAGGCAATAAAAATCAAAATAGGAATCAACAGAGAAAATGAACAAATTCAATAGTTTTTTTCTTTTAAAAACTAGGTGAAATTTATAAATATCTACCCAAAAAAGAGCAAACCACAAATTAATAACCAGGAATAAAGAAGTATATCACTATAGAGCCTAGACATTTAAATGACAATAGTTGAATAATTTTATGCCAATAAATTCAAAAGCTGGGATAAAATTGACAAACTCCTTTAAAAAGCAAAATTTAATGCAATTGGCTCAAGAAGAAATAGAAAAGCTAAACAGCCCTAGTTGCATTTTCAAAACTAATTTTAATATAAAAGCTTTCTACAAAGAATACTTCAAATCCACTTGGTTTCATTGGTTAATATTACACAAACTTTTTCAGAAAATAAATATGAGAAGAATGCTTCCACTTCATCTTATAAGCAAGCTTAGCCATGATTCCAAAACCTGACAAAGACATTACCAAAAGAGAAAGGAAACAGAAAATTACAGACCAATAGTCTATATCCTCAACTATAAAATTAAATGGGGATATGTTAGGGTCTTTACAAGAAATGCTGCTGGCACAATTGGATAAATATAAAAAATTAACCAGTAATTTCTCCCTAAAATCTAAGATTATAAAATTTCTAGGTGCAAACACAGGAAAAAATTGCGGTGGCTTTGGTGGTAAATTAGGCTTTCTTAGACGAGACACACAGAAAGCCATAAGCAGAGAAAGCACATATAAATTATACAGTGGCTCTCAGTCCTCCTAATGCCGCAACCCTTTCATACAGTTCCTCAGGTGGTGGTGACCCCCACCCATAAAACTATTTTCGTTGCTACTTCATCACTGTCATTTTGCTCCTGGTATGAATCGGGCGACCCCTGTGAAAGGGTCGTTCAATCCCTCAGGTGGTGGTGACCCCCAACCATAAAATTATTTTCGTTGCTACTTCATCACTGTCATTTTGCTCCTGGTATGAATCGGGCGACCCCTGTGAAAGGGTCGTTCAATCCCTAAAGGGGTCTTGACACACAGCTTGAGAAGCACTGAAGTTATGGGATATAATGGGATATATATGGGATATAATGGTATACAACACATAATGGCACACAACTCAGAAAAATATTTACCTTTTTATTGTGGATTAAGTGTAAGTCTACAGAGGAGCTCATCAATCTTTTATTCAACTGTTCATATCCATTTTGTTACAATTCATCCCTTGCATTGCCCTCGATAATATCCTATCACTTATTCTGCCTTCTCTCTGTGTTTCCGGTCTCTGTTCCTACATCCTTCCTAACCCTCCCAACTTTGTCGCTGGGTAAAGTCTTCACTTTTTATCTTAAATGGTTGATTATTTTACCACAGGGGTCAGTTCTGTTCTATACCTAATGTGTAACCAAGAATGATGGGCTTGGTGGCCCCACCCGTGTCTACCCAACCAGTAAGCCTGTTTCTTTCATGATTTTAAATTTTGGTCCACGGTTTTCTCCCACTCTACCCCGGCCTTTCTAAAGCGATTCCTTTCGGAGCCGTGAGGACTGGTAGCTGGCCACCATGTGGTTCTGGTCTCAAGCTTGAGGAGACTAGGGGCTGTGTGATCCATTCGTCCATGGACCTAACCAGGTTTACGAAAATGAACTACTGATGCACACAACAGCACAGTGTCCGAAACATTATTTTAAGCTAAAAGAACACACAAAACAATACATAAAATGTTCAATGATTAGGCAAAACTCATGTATCCTGGTAGAAATCAAAATAATGGTTGCCTCTGGGGATGGGTGGATTGAGTGGAAAATGCCTAGAGGAGACTTTCAAGGTAAGGAAAATGTTCTAGAACTTGGGGGTAATTACATGAATCCACATTTTTATCAAAACTAAATTATACACTTAAGATTCCTACATTGTATCATATATAAGTTTAATTTGGGGAAAGAGAATTCACTTGCTGATGATTGATGGAATTTCCCATCTAGATTTCAAAAGATACCAGTTTCCATGCAAGTTAAGTAAAATCCAAACAACCCGTGCATCTTATCTAAACTCAATTGTAGGCATAACATGGTTAAAAAGGAAGATTCCAAAATTCACCCATTTGACATTCTACAGATTACACCCAAACCCATCACCAGTGAATGGAACCCCCACTCCTAGTAACCCTGCATAGAATTCCTGAGATTGTACATCTTTACCAAAGCAAGGAGCCTCATCCCCACTCCCCACCACCAGATTGGAACAACTGGTAGCTTTGAACCACCCACCTGGTGATTAGCAGCCCAACACTTACCCACCAACACCCCCCAGCCCTGCTTTCCCAGGGTTCCTATGCTCCAGGTTGGGAAAGGCATAGTCACTACTGAAAGGCATAACATGAGCAGGCAGACAAGAGTTGTGGGGTTTCTTCTGTCATCTTCCCCTCTTCCCTTCTCACCATGGTTAACATCCTAGGCAAACCAATCTGAGCCTCCTGAAGGCTAGAATAGGTCTCTAAGCCTTCAGATTGGCCACCATGGGCTGGGCATGCTCCAACCTTAACAGCACGACGTCAAGGACCAATCCTGAAGCAAACACTCCTCAGAAGCCCATTGAGATCATTCAAGTCAGTAAGACTGACCACCAGGAACCTTTGATTCTGCCCCAGCCGACAGAGAGATGAACTGATTTTTGTCCATCTGGCTGCGGAAACACATGTCGGAATTCTTTCCTGCTCACCCCGATGCTAGCCTTTCCCTGCGCCCCTTCCTGTTTCTTTTCTTTTTCACACATGCACAAACAGTCACGTCGTCATATGAGACAAGTGAACACGGAATCTTATGGGTAAAAAAAACAGATGTTTTCCAATTTTCCTTAACTAAACCATATTTTATATCAGGTCCGTCTATGGATTTATAGCCAATGAAGAGATGTTACTCCATTAGCTCATGGAGGGGGATGATAAAAACTGCTAAGGCAGTCAGACAAGGCAAAGAGAAGCTATCCAGAAGGCTGCAATTGGAGAAGCGTGACAAATGGGCAGCACTGTTCGAGAGGGTTCCGGCAGAAAGGCAGATTGCCTGGCTGGGAGAGCTTCTCCACAGCTGGCACCCTGCACAACCATCTGGAATTTTTTAAAGCTGCTTTCCCCAGGTGATCTGATTTGCGGAGTGTCAGTGGAGATGAGAAAGGGGCGGATTGTATAGCTCAGAATAGCTTCAAATGCTCCCCAAATTAGTTAATGAAATCTTGTTTGAATCAGTTTCAGCTTCCCCTCCAAACTGAGACCCTTCTTTTGGTGTGTGTGTGTGTGTGTGTGCGTGTGTGTGTGTGTGTGTGTGTGTGTGTGTGTGTACATGCTAGTTCCCCATGAAGAATTGAATGTTTGGCATTTAACCCCTAAAGGTTTCCTGTAGAAGGGAACAAAACAGGGTTCCCAGCACAGTGGTCAAAAAATGGCGCTCAGACGGTTGGAGTTGGTCCAAATTTCCCCTGACCGGCCAACAACGTTTCCTTCTCTTGACTGGTCTTAGCACTGCTTTTAGCCATTGCCCACTCGAGACCCTACGTGCTGAGATCCCGGAGTTTACTTCCCACAGGGCCCCAGCTCCAAATGAGAGCAGCGAATAAAATCAAAATGTAATTTGAAAAAATTAAGAGCAACCCTCAATCCTCATAATAATACTCCGGTTTTATTTCTTTCCCCAAATGCATGTGTTTGTGACTATGGAGGTCGGCGGGGCAGGGTCAGGGGAAGAAGACATGAGCAGAACAGTGTCTATTAAGGCAAGCGGAGGAATCAACGACAGCAGAAAGGGAATTTTGCCGCCATCACTTCTACCGGCGTAGCGCAAAACTAGCCATAGGCAGTGGGTAACTGAAGGAGGAGGGCCATGTTCCAACTGATGTACACTGAAAGTTGAATTTCATAGACTTCTCGCATGTCCTGAAATACCCTTCTTGGGCTTCCTGCCCACCGTTCCCTCCTTCAACAATTTAAAACAGCAAAATCCGTCCTCCGCTTGCACACCACGCAAACTAGGTGGCCATCAGAATTGGTCCACAGGTCAGAGTTGGCCAATCTCTATTTTATACTAATAATGACTAGGATCAAAGGTGCATTTCCCAATCAGAACAGCGGTGGTGGTTAGAGTCTCGCCTGATGTCTTACTCAGAGTAGATTTTTTTAAATTGGATTTTTAAAATCCATTCGTGAAGGATGGATGGAAAATTTCATTTTCATGATCAACCGATGTCCAGAGGTTTAAATCCATATATAACGGAAAGAAATTCCAGGTGGCCCAGCATGCCATCCGTTTCACCACATCGCCACCCCACTGGGTCCTCCGGTGAGATGTGTTCATTCCTGTTCTCTCTGAAAAATTTCTCAAACTTGCCTTTCAGTGTCTGATCAAATTAGGGGAGACCAAATATAACAGGGTTTTGTTGTATGTATCTTATCAGTATAGCAGGACGCTTACTATCATAGGGTCTGGCTCTGGACAGGTCTACATCTAAATGTAGCACTGCCATTACTGATTATATGGCCTTGAGCAAGTTACTCGCAAAATTTCCAGTTTTACACCTGTGTTAGTCTGGGTAGACTAGAGAAACAAATCCATGGACACACCTATGTGTATAAGAAAGAGATTTATATACAAGAGTAATTGAACATTAAGAAAGCATCCCACCCCAGTCCAGATCAAGACCCTAAGTCCGATATTAGCCCATATGTCTGATGCCAGTCTATAAAGTCCTCTTCAGACTCATGAAACACATGCAATGATGCCGAATGTAGAAGATCACAGGCCATTGTGTAGAAAGTCTTTGGATCCAGTGCATTGGAAACATCTCAGCGCTGACAGGGGTCTCTGCATCAGGGTGGGTCCATGTGTCTTGTCAGCTGCTACATCTCCCCGGGAGTGGCAGAGAGAAGTGTCTCCCGCCTCCCAAGAGGAAGTAGCAGATTTCCCAGAATTCTCAGGAGAAGGCCATGCCCACACAGAAGCATCATTGGCTATGATCTGATTGACAAACTAGACTCACTCCTACACTCTTAATCCTCAAATGGGCAAACGATTATATTTCTGCCACAACACTTTTAAAATAGAGCTAGTCATAGTAACTGCCACACAGGATTGTTGTGAAGGTTAAATAACATTTTACATGTAAATCACTTACTACCTCTCCTGGAATATAATAAACACTCAAAAAAATGCTAGCTTTGGTTAAAGAAGACCTTTCCTCTCCCACCTTTTGGCCTAGAGGAGAGCCTGGTCCAGAGTTAAGAGCACAAATCATGGAGCTCTGCTCTGACACTGACTAGCGGTGTGAACTTGGACAAATGAATTACCCTGTCTCTGTCTCATGTCCCATAGCTGTAAATAGAGTTGCTGTAAGGACTGAATTAGATATTGTTATGTACAGTGTTTTACAATAGAATTGATTGGTTAAAAATAAATAATAAATAACCTAAACAACTTATAAGACAGAAATTTTCATCTCTGAAGAAGAATGGAGGAGACAACATTGGCATTTCTTCACTGTTCAAGAGAGGGTAGTGGTTTTATATGTTTATGGTCAACTCAAGGAGCTCTGGGCCCCAGGGGTGATGGCCTTCGCTGCTAACTGAAATGCCAATTTAGTATTAAGGTAGCAGAAGGACATTGGGCCTCCACTCAAGTACTCCCTCAATACAAGAATACCTTCTTCTATTAAATTGGCATTCTATGATGTTCACCTTCCCGACACAATCGCTGAAGACAAAGCGGGTGAATAAGCAAATGTGGTGAAGAAAGCTGATGGTGCCCGGCTATCAAAAGATATAGCGTCTGGGGTCTTAAAAGCTT
>NW_022103968.1:29773938-29797785 GCF_000313985.2 Echinops telfairi | reverse complement strand
TTTGAGAATGATGTACAAATGCGCTTTACACAATTGATGTGTGTATGGATTGCGATAACAGTTGTATGAGCCCCTAATAAAATGTTTTAAAAATATATTTTAAAAAAAGAAAGAAAGATGTGGCAGTCTGCTCGGGAGAGATGTACAGCTTCGGGATCTGTGAGGTAGTCCTGCCTTGCCCTACGGGTTACTATGAATAAGGATCCACACAAAACCAATAGGTTGTTTGTTTGATGGTTATAAAAAAACTCACCAGGAGGGGATGGGCAGTGTTGTCATTATCTACTGCCGCTACAACAGCAGTTCAAACCACCGTCATTCCTCAGGAAAAAGATGCAGCTTTCTACGCCCATGAAGGGTTCAGCTCAGAAATCCGCAGGGCAGTTTCCCTGTGCTAGAGGGTCACTATCCATCAGAATGAACTTGAGGGCAGTGAGCTATATTTTTGTTTTGTTTTTGAACTAGGACAGAACTGCCACAAAGGGGTGTCTCTGACAAACAGAAATTAGGATTCTCACAGAGGAAAGTGCCAAGTTCAGGGACAGTCTGAAGTCAGCTCCAGAGAAAGGCTCTCTCCTATATCTGCTCCAAAGCAAGGTCCGCGTCTCTGTGAGTTTCTGCTGAGTGACATTCAGGTGACTGGGCATCGTGGGTCCCCTCTCTCTGCTTCCTTCATCTTCTCCTTTGGTAATTTGTAGGAGACTGATTCAAAACACACTCTCTGCTAACCCTGTCTCATGAACACAACACAGACAACACATTCAGAAATGAGATTATAACCACAGGCATACAGGTTAGGACTGACAACCCAGATTTGGGGAACACAATTCAATCTATAACAAGCAGGATAAGAAACGGTTCCAAGCCACGATCAACTTTCAAACAAAATCCCTACTCGGTCTTCTGTTTCAATTGACCAGAGCTTATTTTCATCGCTTATGAGTTAAAATCCTAATGAAGATAACGGTTTAGGGCAGAGCCTGGTGGGGTTGTCAGCTAAGTAAGTGTTGGCCTGCACCTACCACAGTGAAAAGCCACCAGCGGCCCATCATGAGAAAGACGAGACCCTCTGCTGCCAAAACGAGTTAGAGTCTCCGAAATCCTGTCTCAGGTACTCCCCACCCTGCAGACTCAACTCGACAGCAGCGGGTTTCAAGGGTTCATTTCACAATTATATTTGGCACAATGGCCAGGACCTTGGCTTCTATTGGTTGACATTAACTCCTTCACATAGATCCTTGATGTCTAGTTTTCAGAATGGCTAGAAGGTTCCATACCATGTTCTTCTTTCCCTGCTTCACCCGGACAGCAGGTGTCAGAGAAATTCATAAGAATGTATATGTCTTAAATGTAGGCTAAGAAGCAAACTGCCCAGAATTAATTCTTTCGAGGCACAAAAGAAGAAATGAAACGTACCTCTTTTCCAGTCTCCAACTTCCTTACAGATATTTGGTCTCTAGTAGCTGAAGCTTCTCATTTTACATTTTGAAGGCATTTTTTCAATGAAATTTTTGTTATGATTGTAGCATTTTTCTTAACTCTCCATTTCTCAGCACTATGACTTTTGATTAGTGCCCAAACCCTACACCTGGAACCAGGTTATCCCGCTGAGATTCTGGCCAGTATAATATGGCCACAGGTACAGCCAGCAGCCGAGCCAGAGTTATGACGTAAGCAAGGCTAATACCTAAGATCTGAGCCAGGACCATAAACACAGCTGGCAGGGAGAGGAGAGGAAGGGAAGTGGGTGTCAAAGCCAAGCCAAAGAATGTACAAACACCTCATATCACCACGGCCACCTAGAGGCCATTGTGAAACTTTTACGGCTTCTTACGGTCCACCCTCTGTGAAGCTGGCTGACCAATGGCCAGGCCCTAAAGACCAGTCAGTGTACAAGGGAACAGGGTGATACGGAGCCCTTCTTTGTTCTTTCATTCCGAAGTACGTTCCCCTATTCGCTACCTATTTCCTGGTCGTGGTGTTCATTTCTGGCAGTGAAGACCTCAATGGGAATCCCCTCCTCCTCATATAAATCACTTATGTGCTACAAGCCTAAGCTACGCTCCAGCACAATAATTACAGAGATTCTTACCTCCATGGTTTTGTTTTAAGTCACATGTGGGAATACAAAGGGGTTTCAAAAAGTTCATGGGAAACTGAATGAAAAGAGAATGGATTTTTTTCACAAACTTTAAAAAAATCATGTAAAAATCTTAAACATTTAATCGAATAAAAATGAATCATTTATAAGGCAAATCCCACTAGAAACAAAATTAAAATATAAAGGATCGCCTGGGAGAAAATATTTACAGCAAATATTCAACAAATGCTAATAACCCCAATAATCCAGGAATTGTACAAATCAACGTTAAAAAAACAAAAACAACATGCATGCAGGACGAAAATTCCATGGAAGACATACCTAGAAATTCATGGAATAAATACCAGATACTATAGCATAAACTACACGGGAAAATACCACTCAATTTAGGAAGAATATTAAGAACCGATACCCACGTTGCCAAGGATATATGTGGTGAAGTGAAATTAAGTAGGAGTCTTTATGACCCCGCACCAAATGGCTGGCTAGAATCATGCAAATAAAGTGCAGAGGGCTCCAACGAGAGGATTGGACAGGTCTGCCAATCCACTGGGTATAAAGTGAGCCATCTCAGAAACAGGAAAAGAACACCATGAAAGAAGAGTCAGGAGTGGAGTGGATCTGAGATCCCTGGGTGGAGAGGCAGAGCAAAAGAGCAGCACCCAGACCAGGCGACAGTGCGGAGGGCTGCCTGGCTCAGACTGGACAAAGCCGAATGCTTTTGACATCAGCGGTGGGAAAGGAGCTTTGTATCACTGGCCTGAGCAAGACAGAAGCCAAGGGACGGTGTAGCTGAGACGCTTCCGACCAGAGGGAGATATGCCTTTCGGCACGACTAAGAAGAGGCACCAACGACACATTAACTGTATCCGTCACATGTTGTAACCTATTCGCTGCCCTAATAAACCCCGTGATCAGAAGCATCGCCTGGGAATTCGGTGTGGCCACTGCAATGAGTCATTGAACCCAATGGAGAAGTTGAGCACAGTGGGAAGGAGTGTGGCCAGGGGAGGCATCCCTGACCGCTGCCTGAGAAACAGAGGTGGGCCCTCCTTCCCTTAGTGACACTCGTCGGAGCTCCGTGCCATTTCCTTAGAAGCGTTTTGAAACAGGATGCCCATATTCGCAAGCAGAATGAGTCTAAGCTGGTTCTTTTGGTAGGCATTGAAAATGTGATTATCATCCATCATCCTACTTTTAGTAAACTCTGAGTTATACGTCCGAGCCCTGGTGGCATAGTGGTTACACATTGGACTGAAAACCGTAAGGTCAGCAGTTTGAAAGCAGCCATTTGGCAAGAGAAAGTCGGACCTGGTGGTGTCGTGGTCACAAGTGGGGCGACTGACCATGAGATCAGCATCTCTAAACCGTCAGCCTCTCCTGAAGAGATAAACGGGGCTTTCTACGCTCCTAAAGAGTGGCAGCCTCAGAAACCCACAGCGGCATTCTACCCTGTCCTGGATGGTCATCATGAGTCGGTACTGACTCAGTGGCAATCAGTTGGAGTTTTTTGTTGGTTGGTTGGCTAGTTGGTTTTAGTGATACGTATGATCACAAATTTCTAAACATATATGTACAACCAAAACTATATTGATGTGAATAAAAGGTGTGGCTACAGGTGTTTTATATGTATACATTTGCTATGGACATCTATTATAGTCATACACATAAATACATTCATGTGTGCATTTCAAAGGTCTGGACGTGTATATAACTTATTGGTATCTATTCTTGGGACGTGGTCTTGCGGGGAACAGAGGAGACTATTTTATATACACAGTATGTCTTATAACGTTCTCCAAACAACGCGAACTGCTTCCATAAATTTTAAAGACAAAAACGCTTTGCTGATTGTAAATTGAACTACGGGCGTTAGCCTAAAATTATATCTATCAATTAAAATATATTTAAGGTGATCAACAAATGTGAAGTGTTATTAATTCTTGCCAGAATATCTTACTTGAAATTTCCCACAAAACGCTGCATCAAGCCTTCCATGCTCATGAAAGGTGTAAATTGAGATGTAGAGTACAGCTCTCTGTAAAAGAACATTATCAGAGAAAATTTCCTGAACATGTTTTCTACTATCATCCTTAGATGTTAAGTATCTTACAAACGGTCCTACACCAGGAAGCTACTTCCGACCTGCCGGTCTTCTCGTTGAACCACAGCCACCTGAGAGCTCCTTCTTCTGCCATCTTCCCCGTGTTCCAGTTTGCCAGGTTGTCCCTTTGAATGTCTTTCTCTCATGTATGAGATCGCAAGTCCAAGTGTGTGAGGCAAGCAAATGAAATGCACATGCCTTCAAATTTGCCATTGAAAGAAATATATCAGAATATTTCAAAATTACTTTTTTAAGAAAAGAATTAGGAAAAACTGCCTTGGGCTCAGTGGCAGACGGAGCAGTACTTCGCAGAACTATTAAGTGGATGCCGTTCCCTTTCGTGTGCCCGTTTCCCTTTCCTGTGCCTTCTTCCCAAGGGATGCCTACCAGTCTTACCATAAAGCTTGCTTCCAGGAAAGGATACAAAACATAAGTTTGTATTAGTGAACTAAAACCAACAAAAGCAAACACACAAACAAACAACAGGATAAAGGCATGAGAATTGATTTTAGAAATCAATGTTCCTACTCAACGAGCATTTATTGAATACCCAGGATGGACAGGCACTGATACAAGAGGAAATAAATTGATGCGTCCACCTTTACAGCACAGAGTAAGCAGATAAATAAACAACAACTCTGCTGAAGTTTGGTCATGGCTATGATAGGGTTAAGACAGTGGGTTAGCAAAGTGGAGGTCGAACCAAATCAAAGGAGTCTGAAAAACGTTATAGAAGAAGAAATATCTGAACTGGGACTTGGAGAGGGCATGGACCAGGGAAAGGAGGGTGACCAAAGAATGCCTTCCTGATATCTCCGAATGCACCTTACTTCCTTTACCCCAAGTGGTACGTGCCTGAAACTAAGGAGGAGTTGGAGTCCGGACCAAACTCCATGCCTTCTCACGTTCCGCTCCCTTCATCACTGGGGACACGATTTCCCTCACTTTCTCACCCCTCGTCAGTTTCAAGAGTTGGTGGAAACCCGGCTAACCTAACAGTAAAATGAGAACTCACAGAGAAACATAAACGCAGAGCTTAAACGTGAATAGGTGCAGGCAGACAGAACGGAAAATGGCTTTGCAAAAGTTATTCCAGAGACCAAAACAGAATTTCCCAGCAACGGTGTACATCCCCCTAAAAATTACAGCTTTGGCCAGGCAGTAAATATTCAGCCGCAATGTCCAAATAGCACAAATATCTGGATAGTCTCTGCCAAGCCAAGATTACAAACCATTACTGTATCTTCTGAAGTAAAATATAATCAGCAATAAATTTATCCATATTCCGCTAAGCAATACCCAGAGGGACATTTATAGTTTAAGTTCCTCTTATAATAGAAAAAGCAATCTCAAATCAATAACCTAAGCTTCCACCTTAAGACCCAAACTATGAAGAGCAAGCTAAAGCCAAAGAAAAGAAGTGGTAAAGATTAGAATCGAAATCTAATCAACTGAAAACAGAAAAAGCAGTAGTTAAAATAAATAAAACCCAAAACTGGTCAGACCTTTAGCTAGAATGGCAAAGGAAAGAAATATGCGATACGAGAAAGACCATCAAACCCAGAACAGGACGAAGGCACATCACTGCTAACTCTACAGAAACGAAAAGAATCACAAGGAACTTGATTTTTTAAATCATTTTATCGGGGGCTCTTACAGCTCTTATCTCAATCCATCCATCCATCCATGGTACCAAGCCACAAGGAGCTATTATGAACAACTTCATGCAAACAAATTCGACCACTCAAATCAAATGGAAACATCCTTGGACAGACATTAGTCAATTATATGGCCTCCAAGAAAATTCAGAAAATTTCGATAGACATGTCAGGAGTAAAGAGGCTAAATTAGTCATTTAAAACCACTGCATGAGGAAAAGCCTAGCCCCAGATGGATTTACCTATGAATTTTATTCATTAAGAATTTAATAGGAAATATGAATTGTTCACAAACTCTTTATAGAAAATGGAGGAGGAGGAACGACTTCCCAATTCGTTCTTGGAACCCAAAATTCTCTTGAGAATATTCTTTGAACTTGGTCTAGATACACTTTGGTATTAGAAAACTCAGTTGGTTCTAATACTCCCGAATTCCAGATCGATTCTTAAGGCTAACTGGGGAGGTATGACTGTTGTCCCAGGACACCAAGCGTGCGGATTATGGGAAGGTTCCATTCCCAACTTTGCCTTTCAGTCGACTTTGTGCTGTGGTACAGTTTATCGACCATTAGAGGTACTTGCATTATCCACATGTATTCTCACCTAAAAAGAACTGCACAGCATTGCAACCAGGACAACTCTGGCAGCTTCTTATTTAGCAATCTGTAAAAATGATGCCTGTTTGGACAAATAATATTGGGATGGTTTGCATCACAAGAGAAGGAACCTGGGGCAGCAGAGAAACAAAAGACTGCGTCTCTGGACGTTGAGGCGATGTATGCACTTGGGGAGCAAGGTTTCTCAGTCAAGAGCAAGTGATACAAATACACGTGTAAAGATTATTCTTTATTTCTCTATGTACTCATTGGTGAGTGGAACATACGCTGCTCCAAAGAATATCTATTAAGGGCAAATAAGCATATGGAATCATGGTTAGCACCTTTATTCCGTCCCAACCAAACTCACTGCCACTGAGTCAATTCTGATGCACGGTCACCCTGGAGAGATGCACATGAAAGCCACAACGAAATACTTCTTACAGTGGTTAATATTACAAAAGCTGATCATGCCAAGTATTGGCAAGAATGCAGAGCAACCAGAATGCTCATCAAATACTACTGCAATGTAAAATGATTTCAACCATTTTGGAAACTGTTCAACTGATATGCTAACAGTTTATGCTAAGTTTATGACAATTATATTTAAGCTTAACATACACCTACTAGTTAACCTAAGTAGTATTTACCCAGAGAAATAAAAGCATATGTTCTCACAGAGACTTGTACAAGAATGTTCACAGCAGCTTTATCTGAGAGAATCAAAAACCCAGATATTCGTGAACAGGTAAATGAATAAGCAAGTTGTGGGACGCTGCTACCATACGCTAGCTCTCAGAAATTGAGAGGAATGAACTGTTCTCCAAAGAGGACCTTCAAATGGGCAAAAGACATCAAAAGATGCTCAGCATCCTGGCCCATCAAAGAGCTGTAGATGAAGACAAAGTGAGAGATCGCTGAGATCTACAAACAAAAATACAATAGAACACTTGGTGAGGTGTGGAGATTTTGGAACTGTTATGTGCTTATTGCTGGTACGGATGCAAAACCAGTACAGCCGTGGTGGCAACAATGTGGCAGCTCTGCAAGGAACTAACACCAGAACGACGTCCAGCCCAGGGACCGGTCCTCGGTGTACACATGCGAGATGGGGAAGCAGGGGCTTAGACAGCACGGCGCAGCACAGCGCTGTTCACAGTAGCCAAAGAGCCCAAGAAAACATGAACTACTGATACGTGCACGAGCATGAGGTATGTCAAAATAACGATGCCGAGTGAGAGATGCCAGACCAAAACCGTCCATATTGAACGGTTCCATGATAGAAGATTGTATAAAACGGAAACAAGTGTGCAGTGACAGCAGTGGTCTGGGGACAGAGAAGCTGGGGCAGGGCAGAACAAAGGGCCTACTAAGAGGCAGGAGTAGATGCTGATGACCATCACATGATTCTACCTTGATTATGGTGATGATATCTATGATATATATGAAATCATAACCACAATCAATACAGACGTGATAAAAAGTTACCAAGGTTTTTTGCTTTTAACAGGCACAGTTTATTGCATTTCAATTATACATAAATAGAAGATTTAAAGTGCTACTATTTTGCTTGCAGGTGTCAGGTGCCAGCGAGCCTGTTTTGACTCATACTGGCCCCAAGTAGAAAGACCCCCCTCCGAGTCCTGTTGTCCCTTATTGCGGCCCCGGTGTCACGCCATCTTGTCACTGTCCTGCTTCACCAAGTACGCTGTCCTTTTGCCAGGGCCTGACCTTTTCTGATAACATGTCTGAAATACATGAGACAAGGGCTCACTTTTCTTCCTTAGAGACAAGGCTAAAGAGCTGAACTGCATTGTGCCTTATCTTTGTTAACCTTCTGTTTGAGGCTGGTCAAGGGAAATCCACGTTACCTTGCGCTTCACTTGACATCTTCATTTTAAAGGGAGATAAACCAAAGACCAAGTTAGGTTACAAAAGTTCTTATCCAGCTCAAAGAATTGTACATGATACAGCCTATATGAGATCCACATCTGGCTGGCTACAAAGACTATGTTTTTCATAAAATATTTCAGAATCTACAATAATAGAGCATGATATTGCCTAAAAAGAACAAAAATGAGAATGCTTGCCTTAGACTATTGAAATAAGCCACTTCCTTATTTTAAAAAGGCTCTGTTTTAAGTCATAAGCCTAATGTTCCAAGTAGAATGTGCCGCTTCAATGTAACAAGTCTGAACTATCTTGATATATATGTATATATATATACATATATATATAAAATCTTGATATATATAACTATCTTGACATATGGATATGTCAAGATAGTTATCCCAAGATATATGTCCCAACATAAATGCTTTTGTTGCTTCTTCACTACCTAGTAAAAATATATAAACGAGGCATATGGCATCTGAGAAATGTTAATTAATAGGGATACAATCCATGATGCATTTTCTTCTTGATTATGATGATGGTCCCACCAGGAAGAGGTGTGTTTAGCATAAAGCCAGAGGTCCCACCAGGAAGAGGGTGTGTTTAGCATAAAGCCAGAGGTCCCACCAGGAAGAGGTGTGTTTAGCATTGACTCTGAAAGCCTCGAACAAGCATCCTTAGGTATGTGAGAAAATACTATTTGGGGCTGATCGCGTTGTTTTCCTTGGCATTACTCTGACACTGTTCAATCATCTTGTAAATCTGAGTGATGCCGAGTCTACATGTTTCTGATTTAGTTCCACTTAGCAAATCAAAGTTCTGTTTTATGAGTGCTGTTTGAGATTTAAGGCAATACTCAAGTGGTATCCTTTGAAATAAGGAGACTGAGTCAGAAGCCCTCACTCCACTGGCAGATGGGCTAAAGATGCTTTATACAAAGCAGCTCTATCAGTTTGCACTGAAGCCGCGCTCTTGCCAAATGCATGCTCTTAGCATGTACAATGAGGCGGCTTTTCCTTCACATTTATAGGCCAAAATTCCTCTTGTAGCCGCATCTTGGTTCAGTTTATTTGGAATACGCTTCTATGTTTTTTATATAATGCTGGTTATAAAATATTTGAAGCCATGGCACTTAACTTCTAGAACAGTCGAGAAGAGTAAAAAGGTTGTAAAGAAATGAAGCGGGGCAAAAAGAAGAGCGGGGTTAGTAGAAGTGCTTATTTCTTCACAAGTAAAAACTCATAGACGAGGAATAAGGAGGAAGACGTGGGCAGTGCGTAACTCCAGCTCTTTCTTGAGATGAATAGAAGGGCCCGACTCAAAACTAGGCGCCATCGCGATCCCAGCTCACGGTGGCCCTGCAGGACCAGGTAAGACCGGCCCTTATGGGTTTCTGAGACGGCAACTCTTCTCCTTCAGGATTGCTGGCAGTTTCAAGCTGCTGACGGATGCATTACCATTACACCAGCAGGGCTCCTTCTAGAATCTTCTAGAATGACTAGCTGCAACTTTGTTTGAAGTCCTAAAATGTCACTGTGCTTTCAGCCGGCTGGGAAAGTGAATGCAAACGCCACCCTTTTTCTCTTCCTCCTCTGGACTTCACAGTCATGTTGAGTTTCTCCTCAGACCTCTAATTTTTTGTTCCTCGTCCAAGAATGAGAAAAAACACGATGCAGTGAAGAAAGCGGCATCAACTTCACACCCGTGCAGCCCTCGCAGTAACAGACAGCCTTGCTCAAGGGTGTTGGGCTGGATTTAACGCTCTTTCGTTTCTATCTTAACATTCTAGGTCTTTCACCTTGAAACTTGTGTTTATTAAGTGAATCCTATAACAGAGCAGAAGAGATGCGAACAATTGTGTGTCTGCCACAATCCACGCTGTCCCATCCACAAATAGCATTCAGGAACCCAATTCATGGTTTCCATAAAATGCTTAGCTAATACTCAAGGCCTGTGCTCAGAAAGGCTCAGCATATGGTTTAATGTCACACCAGTGGTTCTCAACCGTCCTCATGCCGTGACCCTTTAATACAGTTTATGTTGTGGTGACGCCCCATCCATAACATGATTTTCGTTGCTACTTCATTTTGCCACTGCTATGAATTGGGAGACCCCTGCAAAAGGGCTGTTTGACTTCCAAAGGGGTCGCCACCCACAGGTTGAGAGCCACTGTGTTACACGATGACCATATTAAACTTTTGATAATTGTGTCTTTCGTTTTGTGTTTTATAAGTGAAGTCCAGTGGAACAATGGAGCAAGTCCTTTGAGTACAGGATGTATGTAAAATATTCATGTCGGCTGACGTTCCTTGCCACCCTGGTCCCAAAAAGCTTTCATGATATCCCAGAAGCACAGAATTCTGATAGATCCACAAAGCATGGGAATTCAAAGCCAAGTCTACATCTGAGAAAGCATTTGGTACTGAGATCCGCTACAGCCCACACTTTCCATTCAAACTAGACCTTGCTTTGACTCCAGGAAGAAAGCAATGGCATTCTAAGAATCACACACAACCAAGGAACCCTGTCATGGCCTTTCCTACTTGTGTTAGTCCAGTACATTAGAGAAACAAATCCACAGAAACCCATATGTATAAGAGAGAGTTTTATATAAAGGGTAAGTGCACATCAAGAAAACACCCCAACCCAGTGCTGCCCAAACCCACAAGTCCAACATTAGCCCATTAACCCATATGTCCAACACCAATCCACAAAGTCCTCCACCATCTCACAAAACACACACAATGACGCCGACTGCAGGAGGAAAGCCGAGTCAGTGAACATGTAAGCATCTCAGCGCTGGCAGGGGTCTCCACACGGGTGCTCCAGCACCCAGGGCTGCATTGGGGTACGTCCATGCAGCTTCTCCTCAGGGATTCTTCCAGGAAGTGAGACTTGCCAGCTGAAGCAGGGAATTGGCTAAGGCAGCTGCACCCTGGTCCAACCATCACAAAGCAAGAGACCCGAAAACTGAAAAGGCGAGGCTCACTGAGCCATTTATCCCTCTGCCCTTCAATTAACCCCACGTGTTTATCGGCCAGGTTGGCACAATATACTAACTACCTCACTATTTAAGTTCATTCCCTGTACTATCCAACCATTTACAATTTACGCTGAAAAAGTATGACATGGAAGGGAAAGAGAACATAAGGCAACCCATAATTCCTTGCTCTTCATCTTTCCTTACTCACCAGTAAGACCAAAGTCAAGGGTGGTGGTTAAAGGGTGCATGTTTCAAAATGTGAAGTAAGAACGGTGGACTTAGACTTGTGCAGCATTTCCACTATTCTGGTTAAAAATGAGATGCATATGCGTGCACAAGCTGTGGAGTAAAAATCATGTAATTTCTGTGGTTCCATCTACAAGTTACATGCTCTCATATTTGCATTTCAAACTCACATTTCACAATATGAAGCTCAATAGGAAAATTCATGCTAGTGATTTAAATGTGTAAGTCTTCTTTATTTAGAATGCCATTACATGGCAAATAAAAACACCATGACAATTCAAGAGAAAGACCGCAGAAGAAAGAAGAAGAAAGCTTGTATCTTAGGACTTGTTTCCTATTCAGGACCCCACATTTTCATTTTTTCATGATCACTGCAACTTATAAAGCCAGCCCTGGAAGAATCCTCTAGAACAACGGTCTCATCCTGTGGGTCGCAACCCCTGTGAGGGTCGAATGACCTTTCACAGGGGTCGCCCAATTCATAACGGCAGCAAAATGACAGCTATGAAGTAGCAACAAAAATGACAGCTATGAAGTAGCAGCATAAATAATTTTATGAGGAACTGTATGCAAGGGCTGCAGCCTTAGGAAGGTTGAGAACCACTGCTCTAGAACATTGTAACCTCCTCACATTCAAGCATTTCTGGCTGAGAATCCAAAACACAAACATACAGCAAAGAGAAGCCACACCCATTGTCCCTTCTCCACTCCTTTACTTACAGAGCACGTGAATGTAATAAACTCGCTGCTATCTGCCTCTGATTTCATACACAACAGAAGACAAGGATCATGTCAAGTATCTGCCATATTTCATCCAATCTCCTAGGGAGCCCCGAGAGGTCTGTGCTACATTCCTCAATTTTATAAACGACGAAGCAGAGGTTCATAGAGGCTAAGTAACTGTCCCAGAGCCACACTGTAGGCATACCTCAGAGGTGTCTGCACATCCCAGCAAAGGAAAACATAATAAAATGAGGTGAAGGATGCAGCCAGGATCAAAGTCCAATTCATTTCAAAGTCCAAGCTTCCTCACTACCAACTGCCAAGGGATAGTGTCCCAGTTACCCTAGAGTTAATTAGCTGTATGGCTTTCCACAAGCCATTTAGCTTCTCTAGACTTGCGTTTCCTCATCTTTAAAATAAATGGGTCATAAGGGATAGTATGAGCAGCAATATTTAACAGTTAAGATCACAGATTTTAGAGACATGGGGCGATTACTGTCTTGATTTATGTAAGGAACAGCTAATGTAAAGATGTAACAAGAATCATTCTGTGACAGAGTCTGGGATATTAAAGTAAGAAAGATTCATACTTAATACATTCACAAGAATTAGTTTCCCAAACTCGACTGCGAAAGAGAAATAGACAATACATACACATACACCTCCTGGGCAATTCTTAAAAAGCCACTCCCTGAACTAGAATACTGGAAATTAGAAAGTGCTCTACCTCCGAGTCTAATACTTCGATCTTCTTTACAGCACCATCTCCTCCAGTCGTGCGGGCCATAGGTTGAGTAGGACACATATTCACACATCTCAAAATCTCGATCAGAATAATAGGGATCATGATATGCAAGATGGGATTAAATATCAAATGTCTTCCAACCCCTGAGCACAGGACCTGGCAATATTAAGAATTCAAGAAGCCGCGGGTGTATGATTTTTCTAGCACTAAAATTAGTACGAATGATAATGAAAACACTACATTTTCTAAAGCTGCCAATTCCTTTTGTGACAACTTTGTTACAAAGCTCTTCTGTACAGTAAGCAAAAATGTGTCCTCTCTTAAATTGTCCCAGTTTAAGTTCATGAGACTCCACCAGAATAAAAACACATTGTCATCTTGTTGATTCTAACTAACGACAACCCGTGTATTCAGGTAGAGTGGCTCTCCCTAGGTTGTTCACGCTGTGACCTTTCCGAAGGACATCACTAGCCCTGCCTATCGAGGCACCTCTGGATAAGGTTTGTACCACCAATGTTTCCGTTCGTAGGTGACTGTTTAACCATTTCCACCACCCATGGACTTGTGTGGACCTTACAGGGCACAGCTAATCCCTTCCCATATTGTTGCGGGTGACCAGAAGCCTAGCCTTTTGCAGTTCATATGCTTGCTTCCCAGCATGGTCCATGTCTTTGACAAAGCTGAAAAATCCACTTATGCTCCCCTGTGCTGACCAACTATTCTGCTGCTATTCCTTCCTCAAAATCTCCCAGCTAAGGAGGTCTGTACTCTGTGCTACCGCCGAGAAAGAAGCTCATCTCGGCTACATGCTTAGTCCATATACATTTCAGCAGAAGTTGGGAAATTAAAAATATATACATTGTCCTGAATGTTGCATCCAGGAAGATAGAGATTGTAATCACTGTTGTTTACTGGTATGTTTCAGGAACTTGGAACATACTAAGTACATAGTATTTGTTGAATTCATGAAAAAAAATTCACAAGGAGTATCCACTCCATTAGTTATACCATGACATCTGCCCTATTTCCAAAGGGACAATCACAATTCATGTTTACTCAGGTCTCTAATTTGGGAAGGCGAAAAGCTTTAGGGAAGAATAATGTTTTATGACAGAGAAATTGCAAGTAAAATATAAGGAATCAAACATTTCAACCCCCAAAGCCAAGCCTTCATGAATTCCAAGGAATATTACATGAATAATAGTGAGTGCTTGTTCTGTTTCCACAAGGTGCAAAAGAAACAACCACAAATGACAAGAGAAAGACCTGAGGTTGATTCACATCTAGAGGGCATGAAACACTGGCAACATTCATGAAAAGAGGGTTCATAGTTCTAAGACAATTAGAGAATTCTGGCCCAAAGACAAGTGTGGATTGTTTTATGCTGCTCATTCGGTGCTGTCAAGTCCGCTGGGACTCGGAACGATACCATGTACAACACGGCCCGGTCTTGTGGCAATTTCACGGTCGTTGGTGTGTTTGTGCCCTTTGTTGTAGTCACCGTGCCAGTCCATATCATTGATGGCCTTGCTCTTCTGCACTGACACTGCTGCACCAAGTATGCTGTCCTTCTCCAGGAACTAGGCCCTCCTGATAGGGTGTCCGAAGCCCAGGAGCTAAAGTTTCATAATCCTCACTTCTCAAGAGCATTATTCTGATAGTACGTGTAAGACGTACTTGTTTATTCTTCCAGCAGTCCATAGTCTGTTTAATATTCTATGCCAGCACCATCATTCAAAAGCATCGAATGTTCTTCAGGCTTCCTCATTCATTGTCCACCTTTCCCATGCATAGGTAGTGATTGAAAATGCATACCATGGCCTTTGAACACTTTAGGCCACGTTCGCCAGATTTGCACCACGAAATATGTCGTTTGGTATTTTTTCACCGCTGCTTCCATGACGATCCAAGTACAGTGAAATCCTGAATAACGTCCATGCTGTCCATTTGTCATCTTTCTGACTGGTCCAGCTGGGAGGATTTGTGTTTTCTTTATGTTAATTGCCATCCATCAACAAGTGCCTCCCGTCCTCTTCGCTTTCACCAAGCAAGGCTGTGTCATTTGCATATCACAGATTGTTAATTAGTGTTCCTCCAATCCCGATGCTGTATTCTTCTTTGTATGTTCCCATTTCTTGGATTGTTTGCTCAGCATACAGACTGAATAAGAAGGTGCAAGAATGAAGCGCTATAGTACACTGTCCGTATTTTAAACGATGCAGCATCCCCGTATTTTGCTTGAACAACTTCCTCTTAACCCCTATACAGATCAGCAAGGAGGGCCCTTCTCAATCAGAACACACTGCCCCACGTCAATTCCTATTCATTGCTGAGTTCACGGCCCCTGTGGATTTCGAAGACTATACTTTTTTGCAAGAATAGAAAAACAGAAAACTCACTGCCATCAAGTTAATGCTGACTCATAGTGATCCCCAACTGTGGGTTTCTGAAACGGTTCATGGGAAGAGAAAGCCCAGTCTTTCTCCCACGGAGCTACTGTTGATTTTAAACTGCTGTCCATGAGGATCACAACCCAACACGTAACCACTGTACCACCAGGGCTACCTCAGCTTTCTCCCACAGAGCAGCTGGTGGTTTTGAACTGCTGACCTTGCAGTTAGCAGCCCAAGGAATAACCTACTATGCCAATCGGACTTCTCACAAGCACAATTAAATGTTTGTAAATTCCTGTTTCTCTCAATGTTACACATAATTTGCTGTGATCCACACTGTCAGATGCTTTTACACAGTCCACACAACACAAGTAAACCTCTTTTTGCTATTTTCTGCTTTCAGCCAAAATCTCTGATGCCATCATTCTATGTCCCCTTCCAAATCTAGCTTGAATTTTTGTTAGTTCCCTGTTGATGTATTGCTGACACCATTGTTTAATTATCATCAACAAAAATTTACTTGAGTGTGATGTTACTAATTTTGCTCGATAATTTCCACATGCACCTTTCTTTGGAATGGGCACGAATATGGGTCTCTTCAATTTGGTGGGCCAGGAATCTGCCTTCCCAACTTCTTGATGTAGATGAGTAAGCATTTCCATTGTTGTGGCTGCTTAGTAAAACATCGCAGTTGGCATTCTGTCAACTACCGGAGCCTCGTTTTCCTCCAGAGTCTTCCGAGCCACTTAGACTTCTTTCTTCAATACGACCGGTTCTTGATCAGAGGCTGTTCTGACATGGTTGAGCCTGGACAACTATTTTAGTACAGGACTGTGCTTTGTCCTTTCATACTTTTTATATGCCCTCTGTCATTCCCTATTTTGCCCATAAACTCTTCAGTATTGCAACATGAGTCTTTACTTCAGTTCTTTCGGCTTTGGGATTACCAAGTATCTTCTTCCTTGTTAGTTTTCTAACTACGGGTCTCTTTATATTTCATTACTATCTTTCTTTTGCCTTTTCTCCAGCCACCCTTTGGAATCTCCTCCTATTCAGCTCCTTTACTTCCTCCTCTCATGACAGCTTCATGCTTCAACATTCCACTCTCTTCAGGTACTCGATGCTCAAGAGCGCGTTTCAGAGCCTCGTCAGCTACCCACTCTGGTCTTTTCTTCCTTCCTTTCTCTCTTCCCTGTCTTTGTGGTGACTTTTGCTGTCTTCACGTGGATGTTCTTGATGTCATCCCACAACCTGCCTGGTCTCTCACTGGTGTTCAGTGAATCGAGTCTATGCTTGGCAGGGTCTCTAAATTCAGGTGTAATATAGTCAAGTGGCTCTCACGGATGTGTTTTCATTTTCTCTAGCTTCAGCCTCAACTTGCATATGAGCAATTGATGATCTGTTTCGTGGAAGGTCCCTGGTCTTGTTCTGACTAATGAACTTCATCGTCTCTTTCCACAGGTGCAGTGGATTTGATTCCTGTGCACTCCATCTAGTAAAGTCCAAGTGCATAGTGTCTGTTGCTGACAAGGGGGTGTTTCAAACGAATGAGTCAATGCTATTGCAAAATTCAACCATATGATCGCTGGCGTCATTTTTATCACATTTTCCAGCTACCGATCCTTCTTTGTTGTTGTTTTGCATAACCTCAAAGGTTGAAGGTGTCAAGGAATTTGTCTTGTCAAAGAATTTATCCACAATAAATGAATCGTGGAAGGGGTAGTCAAGAGATCAGAAGATGTGTCCCATTGGGTAACTCTGCTGAATAAGCCCTCTTTAGAGTACTGAAAAGCAAGGAGATCGCTTTGAGGATGGAGGTGCTTCTGACCCAAGCCATGGTATGTTGCCTCATATGCACGTGAAAGGTGAATACTGGATAAAGAAGACCAAAGAAGAATCAATGCATTTGAAGCGTGGTGCTGGAGCAGACTACTGAAAATGCCATGGGCCGCTTCAAGGGCAAAGCAAACGGTCGGGAGAATTATGGCCAGAGTGCTCTCCAGAGGCAAGGACAGCATGGAAAGACTGCATCCTGCACACTTTGGACGTGTTGTCAGGAGAGACCAGTCCCTGGAGAAGGGTATCGTATCTGGGGAAGAGGAGGGGCGGCGGAAAAGAAGAAGGTCCTCCACGAGATGGGTGGACGCAGTGGCTGCATCGATAGGGTCATGCACAGGAGCAATTGTGAGGCGGGCCCAGGACCGGGCAGAGTTTCACTCTGTTGTGCAGAAGGTTGCTATGAGTCAGCACTGAGTCAATGGTATCTAACAACAACAACAACACTATTTTTCAAATTTCTAAACCAAAAATTATGTAATAGAGTTAGATCTTTTTTTAAATCTCCCTTTTATAAGATCTTATACATATATAGCATTTTGTAATTTATAACAGGCTTTGCTGTATTTTTGTTGTGACGTGGTGTCTTAGATTTCCTACCTAAGCTCGGGGGATTAAAAAGTGGGACGATTCAGAAGTCTAAGTTTTAAATAAATCTACACTCAATATTCACTGAGGAATAATTCCTAAGTTTGAAATCCAGATTTCTGAGGTCTAGGAGCGGGCCAGGCCATTGTCCTGAGATCTTTGAAATCTTAAGCTTAAGAATATTTAGTCTCTGAAAAGTCCAGTTTGAGGCAAACAATATTGCTGTTGTTTTTAGGTGCCATCGTTCAGTTCCAACTCAAAGCAACTCGAAGTGCAACAGGAGGAACCATCACTGCATTTGACCTCATCGCCGCACCTCACTGAGGGTCTGCCTCTTTTCTCCGACTCGACAAAAGACGATGTCCTTCTCCAAGAACGGATCCCCTCTGATCGCCTGTCCAAAGTGCAGGAGACAAAGCCTTGCCGTCCTCACTTCTAAGGTGCATTATGGTTGTATTTCTTCCAAGACACGTTTATGTGTTCTTCTGGCAGCCCACGGTACTTTCAATAATTTTTGCCAATCCCACAATTCAAAGATATTAATTGGTTTTGGCTCTTCTTTATTTCACATGCATAAGAAAGTCCCTTGCTCACTGCCATTCAGTCAATTCCAATTCCACAGGGCCCAGGAGAACATATCATGGGATTTCTGAGGCTGTAACAGTCTGTGAACAAAACAAGGGACACTGCGTGGCTTAACCTCAGGAAAGGTGTGCATCAAGGTTGTATCCTTTCCCCACACATATTCAATCTGTATGCTGAGCAGATCCTCAGAGCAGCTGAATTATAAGCAGAAGAATGTCGCGTCAGGGTTGGAGGAAGGCTTATTAACAACCTGCACTATGCATTTGGCACAGCCTTGCTTGCTGCAAGTGAGGAGGACCTCACGCACTTGCTGATGCACATCAAGGGCTGCAGCCTTCAGTATGGATTACACTCCCTGTAAAACAGACCCAAATCCTCACACTGGAGAAAAGGTTGAAGTTATCAAGGTTTCCCCTTGCTTGGATCCACAATAGATGCCCATGGAAGCAGAAGCTGACACATCAAAGGATGCATTCCATTGGGGAAATCTGCTCAATGAGACCTTTTTTGGGTATTGAAAGACAAGGATGTTACTTTAAGGACTCAGGTCCACCGAACTCAAGCCATGGTATTGTCAATTGCCTTATATGTATGTGAAAGTGGAACATTGAACAAGGAAGCCTGTAGAAGAATAGATGCATTTGAATTGTGGTGCAAGCCAAGAAGATTGAAAGAACCATGGAATGCCACAGGGATAAGCAACTCTTTCTTGGAATAAGTAAGCCCAGAGTGCTTCTTAGAGTCAAGGATGGTAAGACTTCATCTTACGTACTTTGGACATGTTGTCAGGAGAGACAAGTTGCTGGAGAAGGAGTCTATACTTGATGTGGTAGTTACATAATGTCATGTCAACTTGATAAAATAAGTGTAGGAGTAGAGTCTAGCCTGCCAATCAGGTCACAGCCTGATGGTGTCTCTTTGTGGGCACTTCCTCTCTTTCACCCCAGATACAGGCCATATATTCTCTCTCGGCTTCACCTTCCTATTAACAAGCCATGTGGAGCCACCTGAGACCTGAGTGAGCCATGCTGCAGAGACCTGCACAAGCACTGAGATGCTTCCACCACCACAGGATCCACAAGACTTTCACCCACTGGCCTGTGATCTTCCTGCATTCGGAATCATTGCATGTGTTGCATGAGTCTGAAGAGGAATTTATGGACCAGTATCACACATACGGGCTATTAATTGGACTTATGAACTCTATCTGGACTGGGTTGGGATGTTTTCTCTATATTCAATTGGTCTTTGCTGTAAAGCTCTCACTTACACAGACAGGAGTGTCACGGGATCGGTTTCTCCAGTAGCACACTTGGTAAAGAGGAGGAGCAGCAGCAAAGAAGAGGCAGGCCCAACAAGATGGACTGACACATTAGACAGCTGTGCATAGGGTCATATGGGTGGGGACCTATTTGATGGCACCTAACAACAACTCTGTAAGGGTAGAGAGCCTTAGCTTTCTCCAGAGGAATGGCTCATGGTTTTGAACTGCCGGCCTTGCAATTAGCAGTCCCATATGTAACACTCACCCACAGGGCTCCTGACATGTATATAAAGCAGCTGAAGGTATTATGACATGGGCCAGGCACACCTTGGTCCTCAAAGTCACACCTTTGCTTTAAAGAGGTCTTTACATGTGGTAGACATTATTCTGCCTGGCACACACTATTCTGCCCTCCTTATTGAAAGCTTTGTCCTGTCCCCCACTCTCGTTGTTCATGTAAATAGTGTCTAATCACTTAACAGGTCAACCATTTCTGCAGTATAGCCTGAAAAGCAGGCATAAGCATGTATAATTTCCTTTCCTCAACAGTGTTTTCAATTCCATACCGTTGGCTAAATTAATGACACGATTAACAGAATTACCTCCTGCCCTGTGGGGATGATTTATAATGTTGTCTATTATAAAATGATAATGATGATTCTAAAGTGAACCAGAGACATATATAAACAATCGATATATGAATGGATTCGGGGCTTGCACTTCATTGTAGCCCTAATCTATGAACAATTTGTTCTTATGACATGGTCCTACTCAATAGTCACTCTCATGAAGAAATCATGAAAATATGGGTGCTATAGTAGAGTGTGATGAAGAAATCGGATGGTTCTCGGCTATCAGAAAGAATAGCATCTGGGGTCTTAATGGCTTGTCTTCAAACAAGCAGCCCATCTAAGTGAGACGTCAACCAAGCCTACATGGAAAAAGCACGCTAGTGTGGATGAACCATGGATTGTAATTAATAAAATCCAAATCTGGGAGAGGAAATGGTGTCAGAGCTTAAATTGTGAACATTCAGTTTGCGGGAGGCTATGAACGACAGGGAAAATGCACAATTCCTTTGCAGGGCGAGGAGTCAGCCTCCAGTGAAGTCCCTCGGACCAGTCTTGGGATGTGAACAGTCTTGCTGTCAGACAGAAAGCACTATAAAGTTCATTACACAAAAATAGTTACTGTACACACTCGTGGATAAGCCAAGTTTTTCAGCACAATTTTTAATGCAGTTTTTGTGGTAAAAGCAGGTGCCTTGGCTGATATTTGGGTTAGCTTATACTCAAGTACATATGGTACATAAAATGTAACACACTTTATTTGATCCTCCTTTTGACCCATTTTAAAGTTGTTTCAGTTTTTACGATTTTCTGCTTTCTTTTCAATAGAGGTTTGTCTCTATTTTATTTTGTCGTTGCTAGGGTTGTTCGTTCTGTATGCTTTTCAGTATATGAAATCCAGGGTAGGTAACTCTATAGGGAGAGGAACTAGATTCATAGTTACCTAGTGGCATGGTTGGAGTGGTTCGGGGAAATTGGGGAGCTAACAACAAAGAGTATGAGAAAGAAGAGAATGTTCTCAAATTGATCGCGTGACGATTGCACAACTCTTCTTCCTATGATTGAACTTGAAACAGTTCTTTAGCAGTAGATTTGCCTGATGCAACATGCCGTCTCAATTCTTGACTGCTGTTCCATGGGCACTGATTATGGGTCCAAGTAATATGAAATCAAACAATAGTCTTGCTAATGAATACAAGTCTTTTTGGCTTCGGGCATTGTGCTTGTCTGGAAAAGTATCTATCTGCAGTCAGTTCTGAGCAACAAAAGCTCCAGGGCACGGCACTGAGAGCTATGCTTCGGGGTAAGCTGTTGCTGTGTGAACTGTGCTTTTCACCCCAACACTCCCTTTTCCATGGCAATGGCAATAAGATGGGGTGTAGGGATTTGGGGAA
Source organism: Echinops telfairi (assembly GCF_000313985.2). Taxonomy (NCBI): domain Eukaryota; kingdom Metazoa; phylum Chordata; class Mammalia; order Afrosoricida; family Tenrecidae; genus Echinops; species Echinops telfairi. The sequence continues at coordinate 29,776,107 of NW_022103968.1, read as the reverse complement.
TGTCTCTTTTTCTTTGGAATACTTTGACTCTAGTTGGCAGAAGTATTGCCTGAATTTCAAACCTTCCATCAAATAAACTTAAACTCAGTTATATTATGAATGAGTGGTGTTGTTCCTGCATGATGGTCTCACATGTGGACGACAGAGCGTTACACAAAATAGAGAAACAAAAAGGAAACAGACTGCAAAGAGAATAGAGGATAAACCGGGGGCAAAAGGAGCATTAACGTCCACAGTGCCCAGTGCACAGGGGCAATCCAGAGAGCAGGGACAAGTCCCCTAGCCCTTTTCAGGTCTCTCTGTGTTTATTTCTTTTTGCTGGAAGAGGTATTTGTTGAAAGGGATTCTGAATTTCTTTTCTTTGAAAGTTGGCTTTGGGGGCCAGTAATAGCAAATAAAATGTCTTGGAAAATGGATAAAAAAATTAAAAGCCAAAAATCACAGAAGATATTAGTTAGAAGGTATTGTTACCTCCAAGCTTGAAGTAAACAACCACAAAACCATATAGAAATGTACAAGTTGTGGGGGGGGGGGGGAGAGCAGGGAGGGTGGCCTTGTTTAAGTAACTGCTCGAGATTTTCTCCTAGGATTCAATTCTGACCGGGCAACTCCATCTTCAGTCTGAAATCCGTTACTGGCGGGGAAGCCTGCTATGCCCGAGCCAAATCAGAAGTCCTCGGTTTGTTTAGTTTGTACCCTTTTGCACCAAGAACCATAAAACTCGATTCCTGCCCTTCCTGAAATAAATACTGGCTGGAGTCATGCTTCCCAAATGTCAACACGATGCCACAGAGAAGCCGGGGCTGTTTTTCTTGGTAGCTAGTGCATTCACGGACACTGAAGTCCATATTTTCAATTCCAGAGAAGAAGGGCAGAGATGATGATGTCAGGCTTTCTTCCCTCCTCAGGAAAGTGCTGGAGGACACTAAGATGTAAAGTGACCTTGCCTTCCGTGCAAATGTGTAGTAGATGGTTTCGCTAACTAGCTCTCTGGTGCACGTAGCTCCCAGGTAGGTCAAAGGTCCTCCCAGAAAAGGATCCAAGTTGTTCTCTGGCTAGGACTTTCCCTTACACTCTGGAGATTTGTTTTTAAAATTAGACCCAGCTCCAAGCACACCAACTCTGAACTGATTCCCTGAGGAACCACTTTTGCTTGGCAGGTTGGCTCCATTGGTTAGAAATGGATGTGAATGAGGCCAACAATTTGAATTTTAGTTCCTCAAAGGGCCAACCTCTAAAAAGAAAAACACTAGCAAGACCACAGATAGCACCTCTTGTAAATGCACGCCTATGGTTGCTAAGAAACAGAGTGATGATATCTAAATAAGTTAACGAAGTAGAACCTGCAGAAACAAGCCAATGGACGAACCTGCCACAGTCAACAGCTGCCCGGTGTGGAGAAGGTACATTTACAAGTCCCACCTTCAGCAGGGAGAAAGATCAGCTTTGGCACGATGCCCCTGCTGGCCTGCAGTGTCTGTGAGCTCTGTGTGGCCACAGCAGGGGATTATTAAACCTAGCAGAGACGTGGCGTGCCATCAGGTCCATGTTCCAGAATGTGGTAGAAAAACCGGGAGTGGGGAGGCTTGTATAACGTTTTACTCATAGGAATCATCCTTGGGCAGGAATGGAGTTAGACTACCCTTCTCCCTTCTCTAGCAACAGGCAGGCAGATGTAGCTTCAAACCATTTCTTTACTCCACTGCTCTTGTTAGTCACTGAGCCCTAAGCTCTCACTACATGAGGCTCTTCATGGCTCCCGAATAGCAATATCCAACATCCATCTAAGGATTTGCCCAGTTCATCACTCCATCTGGAATACTGTTCTCATTATCCTACCTACACCTTTGTCAACAGACCAAAATACAGTCGTCTCTCAAGGTGCATCTCAGATGATTGGTACTCAAGGTCTTTCCTCAAAACATACAGCAAATCTGGATTCTTTCCCTCTTGCCCTGTTCTCTCCAAGTATTTCATTTACCGGATATACTCAAGGATAAGCCAACCCGAATATCAGCCGAGGCACCTAATTTTACCACAAAAACGGCATTAAAAATGTGCGGGAAAACTCAGCTTAAAGAATACTTTCTTCAATTAAATTGGCATTCTATGATGCTCACCTCCCCGACACAACCGCTGAAAACAAAGCGGGTGAATAAGCAAATGTGG
>NW_022103968.1:29762750-29773243 GCF_000313985.2 Echinops telfairi | reverse complement strand
GGAAAATGAGGACCTAATGCCGGGGGCTTAAGTGGAGAGGAAATGTTTTGAGAATGATGAGGGCAATGAATGTACAAATATGCTTTACACAATTGATGCATGTATGGATTGTGATAAGAGTTGTATGAGCCCCTAATAAAATGATTTAAAAAAAACTCGGCTTATACATGAGTATACACATTGTACATATATGACAGCACATTCCATGCACGGTTTCTGTGCATACTATAGAATATGTGGACCCCTTGTCTGGCACGGAGGTTCTAGATGTTTAGCCCAGAGTGTCAGCATAAAATTGATCCCAAGATGTCACGCAATAAATGATACTTTAATGGAACTGAAGGTTTGGAGAGAGGAAAGAATTCTTAATGGGCATTAAGCAGTACATATTTTCATTTGAAGAGTTCAAACAATGATCATATATATTTGAACTGAATTTCTTACAGCAAATAGATTATCTTAATGTCATCTTTCATCAACCAGTAAATATAGTCTACATTTCATAATGTAGTCAAATCGAAAAACCCCTTCCCTTAACTATTACACAAGGGGAGGGGGGGGATACCATTTTACTCCTTCTGAGGTTGGCAACAGCTTGACTTCCATACCCGAACTCAAAGGTCAGAAGATATGCAGAACATTGTTTTCCCGTTGTTCAGTCTAAAACATCCCAAGTCATTCTCAAACTCCAGGTTCCTTATCCTGGAAAACGCCCTCACCCAGGAATTAAATATAACACTGGGGTGAGGCCCGTTTGGTTCCTCGGTATTCATCCAAGTCTCCCATTGGAGAATGAGAGTGGTTTGGGAATGTTGTGGTTAGAGGCTGTGGAGTTGCTTCCAATTCATAAATTCAACAGACTGAATCCCTGTGTGCCACAGCAAGCCCAGGATGGGTGCCGGTCTCCATTGTAATCCATGTAGCTGACTCTTCCTCTTTGGCATTGACGCCACAAACCACAATGGCCTTCTCCGACTTTGACTTTCATGGTGGCATGACTTTCATGGTGCCTAGTCAGGCACGGATTAGGCCTCAAAGTGACCTTGTGCTTTGGGACCCTTTATGGAAGTATTTTTGCAGTAGGTTAGCCCAATATACAGTAGTTAATTTCTCACTACTGCTTCCATGATCATTGTGACGGTTAGATTTTACGTCAACTTGGTGGTACCTATGTGAAGGTAGGGGTGGAGTCCAACCTGTCAATCAAGTTACAGCCTGATGATGCCTCCATGGGGGTGTGGCCTTTTGACAAGAGAGACACTGAGAACTTCTCTATCTTACCCCTCTTCACCTTCCTGCTTGGCTGGGTTGTATGTCTAGCTCTAGAATTCGCAACCCATGTGCCCGGTCAACCCTGAGAAAGGTGGCACCCTGCCGTATTCCTGTGACCCTTGGAATCTACATGATTCTGCACCCACTGGCCTGAGTCCCCTAGCCTCTCACTTTGCCTTCTTACTTCATCCACCTTGTGGTGGTTACATAATCTGTTGTCAACTTGAGGCTTTTAAAAGTAAAGGGGTGGAGTTTAGCCTGCCAATCAAGTCGCAGCTTGATGATCTCATTTGGAGGTGCAACTGAGATAAATAGCTCACTGGAAGCCACATACACTCACTCACTTCCTGTGAGACATTCCTGTTGACAAGCCACATGGAGACATGCTGATGGCAGCCAGAGCCTTGGACCGGCAGGAGCCAGTGGAGACCCTGCCTAAGGCCTCAATCACATGTTCCTTGTTTTGAAGCTTGGTGCGGATGGACATGATGACCTAGCCAATGTGAACTCTAGCCACGGTGCCTTGAGGTTCTCCAAAAGCACCTCTCATTCTGGTTTGGAGCCTAGTTTATGGAGGGCAGAAATTAGCCAGGCCAGAGCCATAGACAAGCAGCAAAGGGTTGTCTCCAGGGTCACTTAGGGTAGCCCATACATACCAACAGGCTGCATACACTATCAAACACAGGCTTGTTGTTTGCAGCCACTGCACACCGGCCCCCACAAGGAGGACGGCCGGCTTAATTGGCTGCAGACCTTTCCGTATTTTAAACTCTGCGGTATTCCCTACTACACCTGGGTCTATGTCCAGGTTCTGCATGAACACAATGAAGTGCTCTGGAATTCCCATTCTTCTCAATGTTATCCACAATGTTGTCATTCAGAATCAAAATGGCTTTGCAGAGTCAATAAAATAAACGTAAACATCTTCCTGGTAGTCTCTGCTTTCAGCCAAGACCCAGCTGACCTCAGCAATGACCTCCCTCCCTGCACGTCCTCTTCTGAATCCAGCTTGGATTTCTGACAGAACCCTGTCAATGTACTGCAGCAATCATTTTTGCATTATGTTCAACAAAATTTTACTTCTGTGGGATAGTAATGATATTTTTTGATAATTTCAACATTCTACTGGATCACCCTGCTTTGGACCGGGCCCACATATAGATCTCTTCTAGTCAGTAGGCCATGTAGCTAGCTCCCAAATTTGTTGGCGGATGAATGAGTACATCCAGCTTGGCATCCCTTTGTTAAAACATTAATCGGTGTTCAATTTCTGGAGACAATGCCTTCAGTGCAGCCTGGACTTCTTCCTTCAGTACTATCAGTTCTTGATCATATGTTATCTCCTGAAATGGTTGAGCGTCAACCAATTCATTTCTTATATGGGGTCTATGTCTAGTCCTCCCATCTTCTGAAGCTTCTAGCATATTGCAATATTTTCCAAAAATAGTTTCATATATCTATATAAAATCTTCAAATATTGCAACTTGAGGCTTGAATGATTTCTTCAGCTCATTCGACTGGAGATATGCTGAGTGTGCTCTTCCCGTTTGGTTTTCTAACTCCAGGCCTTTGCTCTTTTCATGATAATCCTTTAATTCGCCTTTGAAACATTTTACTTCCTACTAGAATTGTAAAGTTACTCTTTTACTTCGACCCTTTGAAATCTACTCTTTGACTTCTTCATTTCTTGCATTTTTCTCAACTGCTCTACATTCAAGAGCAAATGTCAATGTCTCGCCTGACATGCGTCTTGGTCTTTCTTTCTCTCTCTCTCTTCCTTGTCTTTTTAGTGGCTGTCTGCTCTCTTCATGTCTGATATCCTTCATGCCAGCCCATCATTTGCTTGGTCTTTCCTCAACATTTCTGAGATAGTCTCTGAATTCACGTACGGTAGACTCACTGCTTATTTTGGATCTCATGAACTTGTTTTCATTTTCTTCAGCTACAAATGGTCTGCTCTGCCATTGCTTCTTAGCTTCGTCTGAGTCTATTAAGCTTCTTCATGGTCTCTTTCCACAGATGTACTTAATTACATGTCTATGTATTCCATCCGGCAAGGTTCACATGTATAATGACCATTCATGGTGTTGGGGGAAAGGCGGGAGGGAGTATTTCCAATGAATAGGTCATTGTTCTTGCAAAATTGTATCGGGATTTCTCTGGCTTCTTTTCTATCACCAGAGCAATATTTTCCAACTGCCATTTCTTTGTTTCCAACTTTCGAGACCAGTCACCGAGGATAATCAGTACATCTTCATTGTATGTTTGGTCAATTTCAGACTGCAGAAATTGGTTTAAAAATCTTTAATTTCCTCATCTTTGGCATAAGGGATTAGTGGATAGACTTGCATAATGGTCATATTAACTGGTCCTTGTCGTAGCACCACTTCCATTTCACCGATCTATCTTCCATGTTCCATTTCATTTTTGACAACCTACAATGTTTCTAGATTCATACTCTGTACATCTCATGCTCCAATTACTAATAGATGTTTGAAGCTGTTTTTTCTCTTTCTGGAATGCGAGAAGTTAGACTCTTAATTTTGATGCATTTTAATTCCAGCCACAAGCAAAGGGTAAAAACTTTACTGTAGCCATCTCCTGCATCTTTGAAAAAACATGTCCTCCTGAAAATACATTTGCAGATCATCAGTGCTTGTAAACAAAAACAGTAATCTGGGCAAGGCCCCTATTTGCATCCCTGGGCCATCTAAATCTGTCAGTTTTGGCATTACCACACGCACACACGAAGAACTTCCCTTTAATGGTTAGAAGTTTGTCTAGTGATCTGTGATACTTTCCGGCGCCCCACACAGGGAATTATTTAATTTCATTTCTAAGGGCCAGATCCTGCCCTTGGATACATGTGAGTAATAAGTATTGACGTCAATGGAAATCCGGGTGTGCTTCTGAGGGCAGAATATGGCCCTCTGCGTATTCCTAACGTGATTGTTGAAATTCTCCTTGTTGAGACTGGCTTGATTTTGGCTCCCTTTCTCTTAAATGTGCACACAGCACCAGCAGTGATGCCCGAGAGCTGGGCTCAGATGCAGAGCTCGGCAGCTGCGTGGGATCCTCGGTGGCCTTTTGACCGAAGCAAAGGACTAGATTGGAAGCTCTGCTATTGACCTGGTGGTCGGCAGAGAGCAACAGTTCACATTTCCACATGCCTCTCCTAAGAGAGGAAAACAAGTAAGATCACAATGAATGTTGATAGCTTTCAAAAAACATAGAATGAATTCTATATTTATTCTTTAATCTTAAAATTGTATATTTTTGCTGGGGTTTTTTTTTTTTCATTTTACTGAATTGGATTGTAAGTTCTAATAATTCCAGAACATCTATACTTCTAAGAAAATGTAGACAAATTGGTAAAATGGCAATCTGGGACTAGGGGTTGTCCAAACTAGAACCCTAAGAGTCCTCCTAGACTCTGCAGTTTTCCTCACCAATCTCTACTCCTTTGCCATGGGGACATGGACAGTGGTGCAAGTGCCGGCATGAACACACACACACACACACACACACACACACACACACGTCACCAAGACCTCTCAGTTCTACCTCCTTATAGTTCTTGAATTCTGGCTTTTCTTTTCAATTCCACTATCTTCAGTCTTGTTCATCCTCCCCACCACCACCACCATCCCATAGTTGACTGCAAAGGTCTCACTGATCTGGTTTCTTGCCCCTAGTCTTGAAGCCTACCCATTCTCCATCCAGTGGGGAAAAGGGGTCTTTTAAAAATACACATCAGCGAGAGATGGTCTCACTAATACAATCCAAAAGTTTCCTTCCCATTGTCTTTAGGCAAAACCTAAAAGTCCATTATCTAAACTGTCCCAGAATGGCAAAGTCAATAAATCTAAATCCTCTACCAAAGCATACATTAAGTTCAGTAAGATTAGAAAATGTGTATTATGTTCTGCTTCCATTACCAGTTAAAATACCAGACTTGAAAAAAACACCCTTAATGATCAGCAACATTATTTGGTAGAATGGATACAATTTACAATGAGTAAGCACAACATGCCACATATTGCCCTTTTACGTGTCTACTGAGGGAAAGGCACCCCTCTGATACAGAAGGAACGTGCCTGTGATTGCTTAGGCCTGCGTTAGCTCACCGGAGGCCAGGAGTTCATGTCCATAACGAGTCATCAAAACCTGGTGAAACTGACAAGAATTTAATACCTAATCATTTGTTCAAAAATTCTTACCATCGAGATATCAGTTCTAAATACTGTTTCTGACCATTCACTTTAGAAATGCAGCTCAGTAAAACGTTGATCAAATGTTTAGTCTGCAGGCACTAGACTTCCAAAGGGGACGACGTGAGCCCTGACCTTGAAAAATCACTTGATCACTTTCATGGTCTTTCTTGGGTGGCAATTTTGAACTGGATTATTAAACTGTGACTCAGAATGCTTTGATGTCTGCTGGTGATTTTAAGACCCTGACCCTAACTTCAGCATGTCCCAAGACCACACCATTTATCCTCACCCTTCATTTCCCAAGTCCCCTTCTCATTCACTCTATAAACCCAGCTCTTTCCTCCATTCCCCTTTCACACACCTGTCTAGCTACAGTGGGCTCTGGGATGTCCCCAGAAATCAGTAGACATGTGTACAGCACAGGGTCTTGGCCCATGGTACTCCATCAGTCTGTAACACTCGATCCCCTGCTGTCTCCCTGTGATGTGCTGCTCAACCACTCAGCTCTTTCTCAAACATCACCTTCTCGGTAAAGTATGCCCTCAGCGAGGGAAAGAATGAGGACCTGATGCCAGGGGCTTGAGTGGAGAGCAAATGTTTTGAGAATGATGAGGGCAATGGATGTACAAATATATTTTACACAATTGATGTATGTATGGATTGTGATAAGAGTTGTATGAGCCCCTAATAAAACGATGAAATGATTCCCTCAGCGTGGCTTTTAAATGGAACATCGACTGTCATCCTCCGTACTCCTCTTTCCTATTTTTATTTTTCTGTTTTAGTTTCACTCATCTAAGAAGGTATATATTTCATTCTGTTTAATAATTATTCTTTCCTTCTACAATGGCTATTGTTGTATCCTTCAACCAGTAAGATAATTTACAGCAGATAGTGGATCCCCCAAATTTCTCATGAAGGAAAGTGAGAACTTGCCCAAGATGAACCTGAAAGAAGTGGGAAGTTCTACTGCAGCCAAGGCACCTGCCAACACAATGATTAAACACAGTGCTGCCAATTGAAAAGTCCATGGTTCAACCTCACCTGTGGCCCCACGGGAGAAAGATATCACAGTCCGCTATCCGTAAAATGTACAGCTTTGGAAACTATGGGGCAATACCACTCTGCTCCAGAGCATCACTATCAGTCAGAATCAACAGGAGGGGCAATCAGTCCATTCAACACGAGTTCCTCAGAACGATAAATCATTAACAGTAGACTTTCATAAGGATGGAGCCCTGGCGGTGGAGTGGCTACACATTGGGCTCTGATCCTCATGGTCAGCATTCAAAACCGCCAGCAGATCCGCGAAAGAAAGACTGGGCTTCCTACTCCCATAAACAGTCAGCACCATGGCAATGAGGTTCTCATAAATACAGATTTAAGTATGCATGAGGGTAAAATAGTTGTTAACTACACATGCCTACGTGTGAAATACATGACCTGATCAGTAGGTGGGTGAGGCAAGCAAAATACCTTGAAGAAAAATTTAACATGATCCTATATGTCAAATTGTTAAAATAGTTTCTAAAAATTATTTTTGTCTGTACATTCTTACTGCATCAGATTCCATTATTGTTGTGATGGTTGTAGATAAGCTGGAGCTCGGTTTTTCAAAGTGTAGTCCAATAACCACCTGCATTAACAATGTCTAAGAATTGAAGAAGAAATAATGCATTTGAATTAAAGGGCTGGTGAAGAATACTCAAAGTACTATCGATTGCCCAAAGAACGAACACGTCTGTCTTAGAAGAAGTACAGCTAGGACAGTCCTTAGAAATGAGGAAGGCGGGACTTCGTCTCATGTGCGCTACGTATGTTATCAGCAGAGACGAGCGCTGAAGTTTAACAATGAGCATCATTTTGGTGTTGTCAGGTGACGTCAAGTCGATTCCAACCCTATGGATGGCGGAACAGAACACTACCCAGTCCTGCACCATCCTCAAAATTGTTGTTTGGCTTAAGCCCATTGTTGCATCCACTGTGTTATTCCAGCCTGTGAAGGGCCTTCTTGCTTGCTAACCTTCTACTTTAGCAAGCATGCTGTCCGGCTCCAAGGACTCATCTCTCCTGACAGGGGCAAAGTGTGTGAGACAAAGTCTCACCGTCCCTGCTTCCAAGGAGTATTCTGGCTGTACTTCTTCCAAGACAGATCTGTGTGGTCTTTGGCAGTCCACGGTGGTTGCAATATTCTTCACCACCACCGTGATTCAAATGCATCAACTCCATCTTCCTTATTCAATATGCAACTTTCACATGCACATGAGGCGCCCTCTCCTTGGGAGAAAGAGAAGGCTTTCTACTCTGGTCCAGAGATACCAAAACCCACAGGGGTGGTTCTAGTGTGCCACATGGGTCACTCTAAGTCAGAATGGAATCGATAATGCCCAAATTAGAAAATGAGTTTGTTTTAAAACATTTCTACCTCCTTTGGGGCACTAAAAGAGACACGGGGCTAAAACTAAACTTTTAAACAGAGATATACACCCAGTACTTGATTCAATTTGAATCTTGGTGTAGGGGTTACTCGTTAGGCTGTGATCTGCCTGGTCAGCAGCAGTTCAAACCTGCCAGAAACTCCAGAGGAGAAAACCAGGGCGTTCTCTTCCTGTAAACAGTTACCGTCTCAGAACCCCACAGAGGGGTCACTGCGAGTTAGCATTGACTCTGGAAGTGGGTTGGGTTGGGTTTTGTGAAACAGGGTGATTAATACCCTGTATTTTGTCTAAAGTCTCTCAGCAACCACTGCAGTTCAAAAACTGGTCCCAGGTCTCCAGATTTTAAGCACATCATTACTTCTGGAACACTCCGAGTTGTGTCAATCTATGAATAACAGAGTTCCTTAACACTATGGCTCCACGTGCTGTGATGTTGGCCTATTTCTCTGTTTCGAGAAGTTGTTCTGAGAAGAAAAGAAAGACTGGGAGTCTGCAATGTGTGCTCCATCCGGCATTCTGTGCTCAATTCCCCATTGTGGCATTTCTTGATAGCTTGTGCCAGCATATTCTTCTGTTTCAGCTGCTTTTAATTTACTGTTTTGCGGGAGCATGAATGTCATTACTTAGTGCCCTACATCAAATTTTCTTGATGTCGCAATTCTGTCATATCCCTTACTTTTTCCTGGTCCTTTTACATTTTTTTTTTCACTAAATGATTCGTTTACTTTGTACATTAACGTAAAGCAAAATTGACTGTAGATGTTTCATTCTCTGAGTTTTTCTTTTTAAGAGCCTATAATTCAAAAGCTCCTCTTTTCCTGAACTCAAATGGTGGAAAAACTAGAAACTTCTACACAACTCGTCTTAGCTGGTATGCTTTTATAGTCTTATCCCAATATCAGACCACTGCGGAGAGGAGGAGGGGCAGTGGGAGAGACAGAACTGGTGGTCAAAGAGAGTTCAGTAAAACAGCTTCCTGCATCACCCTCACTGAGGCTCACATGCACGTCAACCTATTACAGCATTCGAAACTACACTCACTGCTACTGCATGGGTTCCAACTTATAACGACCCCATCGGACAAGTCAAAGGCCCTGCGGGTTTCCGAGTCTAGCAGTCTCTACGGGAGCAGAAAGCCTCATCGTTCTCCCTCAGAGAGGTGTGTTTGAACTGCTGACCTCGTGATTTGTAACCCAACATGTACCTCACTGTGCCACCAAGGAAGCTGATGCTAAGAAAACTTACACTGAAAAGACATCCAACTTGTTAACCATATTAAATGTTCCTTTCATTCAACATGTAAGAACATCCTTTTCAATCACCTTATAGCCACACAAAAGCTGGCCAATGAAAAGGAAGGCACAATGGCTAAACAAATCTGCACATTCATAGAAGGGGCTATTAGGCACGCTTAAAAGCCCATGCTGAATCTGTCAAACACCTTACGACGTGGACAACATTAGAGAACATTATACTAGCAAAGTTAGTCGCTCTCATAAAAATGTGTGTATGGATTGTGATGAGAATTGTACGAGTCCCCAATAAAATAATGTTTAAAAAAATACCACAAGCCCAAAGAACGTTTTTAAAGTTTTATTTTCAATACAGTTTCATAGGCTTACTATATGCCAAGCTAAAGCGAGTACCTTGCCCAAAACTATCTTAAGTTCAAACTTTACGAGCACACACGCGTGCATGCGCACACACAGAGGTTACAATCAAAGACCTTATATTTAGAAGGTCTATTTATACAAAAATAATAATCAAGCTATTTTGTGTAGGAGAAACAGTGCTCCAGCAATGCTTTACCATCTAACTTGATGGGCACTATAGTGCAATGATCAAAGTAAACATTAAATAATTCGTTATTCTAGGTTGATTCCAGACTAGCATGTAGCACAGTTAAGAAATTATCTCTATGACACTTCAAAGTTCTATAATTTAGATCATTTGCCTGAGAAGGATATGTAACTTTGACTTCTCATTTGGATAGTATCACTTTGATCACTATTTGTGTTCAAACTTCTTAAAAATGTTTTGATGAGAATGACTTCAATAGAAGCTCAACCGTAGACACTGGATTTGTTATTGGCTTTGCTTTAGGTTTTTATTGGAATTACCTTTAAAGTCAGAGATTGTAATGGTATTTTATAACCCACATATATTTTGACCTTTACTGATCTAATAAAATGAAGCTTCTGCAAAATTATAAATAAGTATTTTATGTCACCATGATTATAAAGTAGGATAAGGAGAAATAGAAATGGTTTTGCACCAAGGATAAGACTTCACAGACGATGGCGAGGCCAGTGGTGTGGGGAGGAGAGAGGGAGAGAAAGGACTATGGAGGCAGAGGTGGTGGCAGTGGAAATCAAATGTACCATGGTCCACCAGAAGAAGGAACCAATCGTCTTAGAAGAAAGACAATCAGAGTGCTTCTTTTTTTTTAAATCAATTTATTGGGGCTCATACAATTCACCACAATACATAGATCAATTGTGTAAAGCACATCTATACATTTGTTGCCCTCATTATTCCCAAAATTCGCTTTCCTCTTGGGTTCCCGGAA
>NW_022103968.1:29743451-29761490 GCF_000313985.2 Echinops telfairi | reverse complement strand
GTAGTTCCTCGCGGTTGCCTTGACCTTGGTCACTCCCTACCAGTCCTCCCGTCCCCTCCCTACCTTGGTTTTGAACCATTTGTTGTTCCCTTGTCCCTAGGTTGGCCAACCCTCATGCTTCTTAACAATGGTGATTCTCAGGCTCCGACTTGGATTTGCCATCAGGGAAGACCATTCGCTGGAAAAGGACCTCATGTCTGGCGAAGAAAAGGTCATCCAAAATAGGTTCAACTCTAAAGGATGGACGCGATAACCACAGCGGTGGTCTCGAACATCCCACAAACGATGACGAGGGTGCGGAACAGGCAAGGATCCTGTTTATATGCGGCTGTTGTGAGTTAGAGTCAACTGGATGACAACCACGAACAAACATTAGGAGACACGAGAAGAGTCCTGTGTCTACCAGATGCCACCCACATACTAAGCAATCAAGAAGCAGGGGCCACTAGCCAGGTCAGCAGTCCAAACCCACCAGTTGCTCTGAAGGCGAAAGATGAGGTTATCTGTCCCCAGAAAGGTTTATAGTCTCCAAAACTCTGCGTGTGGATCAGCATGGACTCGGTAGCAGTGGATTAGCTTTGGTTTATTCTAACCATGAACAATAATCATCAGTAAGGGGCATGACTCGATTAATCCATTATGTTAGAAACGATGAACTGTGGTCCTAAGACTGAAATTCAAAGCACCACCTCTGACTGTTAGAAATCAGGTCAGTTGATTATTTCCGGTGAAAATTCATAGGGGAAAGTGCTCAGAAAACCCGCAGGAAGGTGAGCATCAATAGTTTCAAGGTGCTATTTCTACAGAATATCTGGAAGCCTAATCCACTATAGTTTAGGGGTCGCCTGGCTGGGGGGGACAGGAGCATGGTTGATATTTAGAGTTCAAAACTCATGGCAGCCCAGTCCCTTAATCCCCAACTTGTGCAAGTGTTCAGTTCCCAAAACTGCATCTTAAGTTGGTTCTTGTACAAGTTGAATACCTCTTGTTTTTTAAGTTTTCATAATTGTTGCTTAACAGTATCCTTACAAATCTGAATTTTATTTGTCTTTGGGGGTTGGAAATATGATCTATACTTACAGATATATTTTAATATATAAGTGCATACATAGAAATACACAAGACATAAAAATTGACTCTGATGATACCGAAGGTTGAAGGCCATCGCATATTGTCAACTGCAGGATTCATTCCATTTGTGGAAAGATCTTGATTATTTCTGGGAATGAGGCTAGTATTTCTAGACAGCAAATTAGGGAGGCTCGTCTCCTTTTTTTTACATGTATTTTGCAACATCTCTTTGGGCCTAAGTTGCCAAGCAATTGAAGACCCTGATTTAGTTTAGAAATAACTCGTTATTTCTTTGACTGTCAAAAACTTTGACAACTTCTCTCCTTCCTCTTCCTCATTATTCTTTGTTCTTCACTATTTCTTTACAAAATGGGATATGTCATTTCTCCGTCTTCATGATCTATAAGTGTTTCACATCAGCAATATCAAATTCTACATTCAGAGTTCTTGTCATGTGAACAATTTCTCCACCAATCTCTTCCATCCTGTTATCGTGATTGTTATGTATGGAATTGTGTCCCACAAAAATGTGTGAACTTTTTTACGTCCGTGATTCGTACGTAATATTATGTATGAAGGACATTTAAAAAGTTCATGGGAAATTTCCATTTATCTCTTAATTAAATATTTCCACAAAATTTTTGAAGTCCCTTCACAATTGTCCACCCTTTTGTGACCTGGCCTAATTACCCTACGTGTTGTAAATCCCAACCGGTATGATGTTAATAGGGCAGGAGTAGAAGCAGTTATGCTTTTGAGGCAGAACACAATCTGTAGGATTGTGTATCTAGAGTCCATCTATTTTGAGATATAAAAAGAGTTGTACAAGCAAGTAGAAATGAGAGGGACCCACTACCATCAAGAAGAAGAGTTGGAAACGAAGAAGGTCCTTTAGACCCAGGATGCCGGCAGTCTTCTAGCTCCACGGGAAGGCTGATGACAGGGACCTTCCCCCAGAGTTACCAGAGAGCGGTTCAATTCTCCTAGAGCTCTTAACCCCGAAATCTAATTTCTAGCCCCCTAAATGGTGAGAGAATTCACTTGTTTGCTAAAGCCCTCCACTTGTGACATTTCTGCTACAGCAGCACTAGATAACTGAGACACTGAGCAAATGCTTGAAGCATGTTTAACTAACTCGGCGGCTCTTTCCAGAACCCTCACGTGCACTTTCCCGGAAGGCCCTCCCAGAAAAGTTCGATGTTACAGATACACCGATGGTCACACTAAATCAGGGACCAACAGTGAGCAAGCACACCTAACATAAGGTGGTATTCAAAGGATAAATTTAATACTTTTATGATTCCAGTGACACTTGGTGACATCTGAGACTCTGTAACTGTATAAACTAGATTTGGCCATGAAAACTTAACCATTTCACTTTCCAAAAAGAATATTTCTGGACAAATACAACTCTTTACATTCTTTCAAGTCGTCCTCTCTCCGATCCGTGATCTAGCTATGTGCCACAGATGTCTCATTAAAATTTGTGCATAAGCATATTGTTGTGAATAAAACTGAGAACACCAACTTTTTAACCATCTTTAAGCTTTTGAAATTAGACATGCACATCATTTAACAAGCGAGTCATCAGGACCAATGGTGTGAGTGGCGATACTGGGAGCATAGAGGGAGAGTGGGTTGGAAAGAGGGAACCGATTACAAGGATCTGTATGTGACCTCCTCCCTGGGGGACAGACAACAGACAAGTGGGTGAAGGGAGACGTCGGACAGGGCAAGGTATGACAAAATAATAATCTATAAATTATCAAGGGCTCATGAGGGAGGGAAAAAATGAGGACCTGATGCTGGGGGCTAAAGTGGAGAACAAATGTTCTGAGAATGATGAGGGCAATGATTGTACTAATGTGCTTTACACAATTGATGTATGTATGGATTGTGATAAGAGTTGTATGAGCCCCTAATAAAACGATTTTTTAAAATGCATATTGAGAAACGAGAGCCCACGTGGTAGGGTTTTCTAGCTTCACCTTCCCAGGAGCAGGATGCCAGGCCTTTCTTCTGCAGAGCTGCCGGGTAAGTCCAAAACCATCAACCTTTCAGTCAGAAGCCAAGTGCCAAACTGTGAGCCACGAGGGCACCTTTAATACAATATAGCAAACCTTAAATGAGGGCTCTGTTCTTCCCCAGCACCGAAATTTAAATGCAGTGTGGTGCTGGAGGAGAATATTGAAACTACTATAGACTGCGAATGAGACAAACGGATCTGTCTTGGAACAAATACGGTCAGAGTGCTCCTTAGAGGTAAGGATGGCGAGATTTGTCTTACGTACTTTGGACAGGTTCTCCGGAGAGACCGGTGCCTGCAGCAGGACATCCTGTTTGGTAAAGTGGAAGGGCAGTGAGAGAGAGGCAGGCCCTCAAGGAGATGGGCTGACTCCCTGGCTGCAACACTGGGCTCCGGTGTAGGGACAACCGTGAAGGTGGCCCAGAGTCTGGCAGCGTTTGTGTGTGTGTTGTGCACAAGGTCACTCTTAGTGGGAACTGTCTGGCAGCGTTTGTGTGTGTGTTGTGCATAAGGTCACTCTTAGTGGGAACTGACTCGAAGACACTTGACAACAACAGTAACACAGGAGCGCTTCTTCTGTGCTGCTTTTATTCTTAATTCCATCTCATTTTCTGAATCCTTAAAAATGCAAAAATGACCTATCTCCTTTTTTTAGGCTTGTATGAAACGTTAGTTCTTTAAAAGCTCTTAGCATATCCCTCCAAGCCCTTGATCACATAGATAAAGTCTATTCTGGAAGCTCTAAATGGGAAAAAAAAAATCTTGAACCCATCCTGACTTAGGATAATCATTTGGTGATTTCTTTATTGTACCAAAGTTCTGGGGCAAATCACATACAAGTTAGGACATTTTACCAATTAAAAAAACGTGTTTTTAACTGAAGTTAGGGTTTTCATAAACTGACATAGGAGGACCTGATTGTAAAAGAAGAAATGTAAAATTAAAAGATAGTATCATCTATTATTCTTTCCAAACCTCAGTTACATGCTAGTTATAATTATTACCACTAACAAAGTAATTGAGAGCTTACTATAAATGGGAGCTGTGCTAAGTCATAAACATACATATGACTATTTAATCCCCACTATAACCCAGTGAGGTAGATATTTTTGTTTTATAGCACAATTGAGGTTATTTCCCCAAAGTCCCACGGTTGATAATAGAGCCAAAATTCTAACCTTGTTGATCCTTTTGATTCCTAGTTTTAAGAATTTACTCTTCTTCACCATTTTTTCAGAAAATGTTCCATATATTGTTCTCTGATATCAATCTAAAACAATCTATGCATTTTCTAAAAAGAGCATTTGACCTTTCCCTTAAACAGATTCCTTAGTTCTGAAAACCATATTTTGTAATACCAATCAGTGTCTATTCTAGCATTGCATTTTTAAGTGGCTGAAATTAATTTTCTAGCACCTTTGTCATTTCTCAGCAGTTTCTCTCCATATTTCCCATCTTATTTGTTTATTGTTATCAATTAACCTCCCCTGATTCCAGGTTCCTATTATCTATTATCTACTATCAGTGGTCTCAACCTTCCTAAATGGCGTGACCCTTTAATATAGTTCATGTTGCAGTGAACCCCAACCAAAAAATCATTTTCATTACTACTTCATAACTCTACTTTTGCTACTGTTATGAATCAGATGACGCCTGTGAAAGGGTGGTTCGACTCCCAAAGGGGTCACGACCCACAGGTTGAGAACTGCTGATCTAAAAAATGAGGGGACGGTACGAGATCATCCCAAACATTCCCTCCAGAGCTTAAACTAGCAAGACTTCCTGGGAGAAAACACACATGCTGATAGAATCTTGAAAATCTAACATTTGCTCTTTTTTTACATAAATAAATATTACATATTTTCCACCTACAACCAGCACTATTTGTTCATTTGTTTATTTTGCCTTTCCCTTTACCCAAGACAAGAAGCATTTCACCCTCTAATTAATAATTTACTCTCCTTTCCCCTCCCACCTCAGGTAGCAATCAAAGAACATTTCCCTGAGGCTGAAAACCTTTTCTTGAGTTTTAATAATAGTGATATGATATACTATATGAACATCCATGTCCATGACAGCACTATTCACCAGAGCAAAAAAGACAGAAATAACCTAAATGCCCATCAATGGCAGAGTAGATAAACAAACGTTGGTACATGTGCCCAATGGAACACTACAGCGCAGCATGAAGGAATGATGAATCTGCAAACACGCCATAGCTTCGGTGAACCGGGGAGGGTCGGGGGAGACACCATGCTGCGTGGGATAGGTCCACTGGAAAAAGGCAAGTGTTGTATGAGATCTAATTTAGGAAGCGGGTAGTGCTCTCGCCATAGGCTCTTTCTCTAAAGATCCATGCCTTCTTCTGCCACAACCAACAGTAAGCATAATATAATGATGTGACTCCCCATTTGTATATTATCTTTGCAACTTTTTAGAAAGTATTTTATTGGGAGCTGTTACCACTCTTATCACAATCCACACCTACATCCATTGTGTCGAGCACATTTGTACGTATGTTGCCATCATCATTTTCAAAACACTGGTATTTACTTTGGGGTCAATGTGTCACACACTGATATGTCCTAGATTGCAAGAACTCCACTGCTTTTCTACCCGGGTACCAGCATCGGTTCCACGGCAGTGCCTTGAGCGGAGGAGCATTGGGCCTTACAGGCATCTGACGATTGTTCAGTTAATGAATGCTTGATAAGATACTACTCAAAAATACTATTGGGATCAGCCTTTTCTGGCCATTTCCATGATCTTGGAATGTTCATTGTTACTTGAGACGTGTTAAAGGTCTCAGGGTCGAGTGGGCCCCTCTCATTCATTACATACGATTGATAAGGAATGGGCCATTGGAAATGTAATGCCAGAGTAGATTACAGAGTCCTCCTGCAACATTTTAATTGCGCCTGGTGTCTGAGGTCTGTGTGACCTGTCATGTAATAATCCACTGCGTGTAGTCCATAATCGGCAACTGTAGAGAAAACCATTATAAATAGCATGTGGGAAGATGTAATGATTTGAGCATCCACCAAATAAACACCCAAGTGGCTGGAAGGTGTCTAATACAAATCCCATTCATCTCTCCCTCTGTGCTGCTTGAAGTGGCTACTGATGGTCTCAGCCACTCCCCGGCAAGGACTCAAGTGGTGTGGCTAAACATACACAGGCAGCATCTTACTGAAATGGTCATGGAAGCTTATGAACGTCTTGATGAATAGTCAGCATGCGCTTCTCGGGGATCCGCCCCCTTAGCATACTTGGCTTTCCTGGAAAGCGGAAGAGGAACAGAGCAAACACTCGCTCCTGCATCCATCTTTCTAAGAGGCACCCCACTAGCCTTCTGTGGATATTAATATTCCACTGAGAAGCAAAATAGGACTGACTTTAAGGAGGCTTTTTTAAAAAATCAACTGAAATCTATGTTTTGCTTTCTTAAACAGGACATTGAAATATAGCCTAAGCTCGGGTAAAATAAACGAGGCTATAGTCTCTGGATGAAAGAATTATAAATCGTTGAAGCAAGACAATTCCATTACCTGCCTCTCCTGTTGAGGAGCCCTGGTGGCACAGCAGTTGATCCACTGGGATGCTAGCAAACGCCGTGCAGTTCGAAAAGACCACGTGTTCAGAGAAGACACTCACAGAGGCAGGTCTGGTCTATCCTTTAGGGGCCTAATGAGTCGAAACTGACTCGATGGCAATGAGTTTGGGGTCCATTTGTTTGTTTGTTTGTTTTTAAACCACTTCATGAAATCGTTCAGAGAGGTACCCTAGAGTTCTGTTAACAAGAGATCATTTTAAGCTACTATCAAGGAGACAGCTGAGCACAAATAAATATAGTCGAAACTTGACAAGTCTCTCACGACTTCAGAATAAGAGTCAAGGACCAACCAAAGAGGGAGAGCGTATTGAAGGTGAGTTGTAGCGACACTGAGATGAGAAACTTAATCACTGCCATGGACTTGATGATGACTCACAGCGACCCTATAGGGCAGGGTAGAACTGACCCGGTGAGATCCTGAGAACTGGCCCGGTGAGATCCCGAGAACTGACCCGGTGAGATCCCGAGAACTGGCCCGGTGAGATCCCGAGAACTGACCCGGTGAGATCCCGAGAACGGACCCGGTGAGATCCCGAGAACTGACCCGGTGAGATCCCGAGAACGGACCCGGTGAGATCCCGAGAACTGACCCGGTGAGATCCTGAGAACTGACCCAGTGAGATCCTGAGAAGGACCCCGTGAGATCCCTAGACGGAAACTCGCGATGAGATCCTGAGAACTGACGAGGTGAGATCCTGAGAACTGACGAGGTGAGATCCTGAGAACGGACCCGGTGAGATCCCGAGAACTGACCCGGTGAGATCCTGAGAACGGACCCGGTGAGATCCCGAGACGGAAACTCGCGATGAGAGAGCCCCTGCTTTCTTCCACAGAGTGGCAGGTGGTTGTGAACTGTTCACCTTGCGGTGAACAGCTCCACACTAACCACCATGAGGCTCCTTCAAGGTGGGAAAGAGAAGAGAGTTCTGCTCAAGTTCAATCTCTCTGCCATCAAGCCGATTCCCGTTCATAGCGACCCTATAGGCCAAAGTAGCCCGGCCCCTGTGGGTTCCGAGGTTGCCATTCTTTATGGGAGCAGAACAACCCACACCTTCCTCCAGAGGAGCACTGTTCGTTCTGAACGCTGACTTCGCAGGTAGCCCCCCCAATGCAGCGCCCACTACACGGCCAGGGCTCTGAGTGAGGAAAATGCCATTGCTTATATGTCAAAAGACCCCTAAATCAGATCTTCCATCTTGAAATAATTTCCCACGATATAAAAGTTCATGGCTGAATAGTATCCTCTAAGTCAGGAGTGGGGAGCCATTGATCTGCCAAGGGCCATATGGACATTAATAACCTCATTGATGGGCCACACCGGTCAAACGTTTCATTAGCGTAGGGAGCCAGGCACTCGGGTGGCACCGTGCGGATGCGTTGGGCTGCTAACAATTCTCAACTGCTGGCCACTCCTCTGGAGAGAGAAGGCTTTTTACTCCTGTAGAGTTATGGTCTTGGAAACCCATCGGAGCAGTTGGGTTTAGGGTAGCTGGTGACTGGAACTACTTCTCTTTGTTGAAGTGTGTGATGCTAGCTGGTATTGATTTCTGGAGCCTTATTGGACTAGAGAGGCAGATGCTCCCCACCCCTGATTTAAATAGTTAAAATGTTATTAAATGAACAAGCCAATACCACAGAGAGAGATTTTTCACCATTGTCTATGCCTGAAGTTTAATTATTACTCTTCAAAGAGCCTGTAGTAGCAACTAAGTCCCAGAAACAGTGAGAAAAGATGTAAAAATAATTTAAAAGCCCATCTTGGACTTTTCCTACAATCCTAATTCTTTTTATTTCTGTAGTGTCTGAAGTGGTTTCTTAACTTGGATGTCCTTGTAAATAACACCCTTACCACAGGGATTGGAAAGTCTCTGTAGGCCATAAAAAGTTAAGTGGTGTGTCACATTTTCAATAAAATTAAACAGTAGTCTTTCATGCATTTTACAATTTATATTCTTCCTTCAAAAATCAGGTAAAAATTCCACTTAGTAAAAGTGCTCCCAGCAGAGCTGGTCTGGATCCCAATCACACTTCATCCCTGCCTCTGAGAGCGGAGCACTGAATCTCCCTAAGTTATAATGATCAGACTGCCAGTCACACAGACAGACAATAGACTGGTCTAGAATGAAACCACTGACGTATGCAACTTCTTTTTATCACTGTCTGTCTTTGTATTTGATAGATCACCCCCACCCCCAACAACATATTTGGGGTGTAAATGTGAATCAATTCCTTAATTGCATAAATATTTATCAATACGGCAAAAAATTATTTTGTTCTCTAGAGAGAAAGCATTTTGCAATGTACGGGGCAGATCGATGAACTCAAGAATCCAAAGCCTGGACTTGAGTCTGAGCTCTGTGACGAGGCTATTGTGTGACCTTGAACAAGCGGTCTCAGTCTATTCCCCTAACGTGTAATAGGGTTGGACTTGATTCCTAATAACCTTTCAAGCCATACATGGATATTTCATTTGAATTTTTAAAAATCTGGTTAGTTTTTATGAAGTTCTTGGAATTCTTGCCTAGAGCACCAAATGCTGAAGATGATGGCTTCCAGACAAACAAAAGTCATTCCCAAATGGAATGGGATTGAATGGATTATTTTCCAGCTGAAACTGGGGCCACTTCAAGAACGGGATGACAATGTTAGACAGGAAGCTCTCATACTACATAAGGCTGTCTCTCTACTGCCTTTTCTTGCCAAGAGAGCAAGTGGAACAAAAGCAGCAGCAACTCCACCCGAAGGCAGAGTTGTCCCGGGGGCAGTAGTCTGACTCACGGTGACCCTAGTAGACATAGCAGTGCTGCCCCTCCAGGGTTTCGAAGACTTTACATCTTTACAGGAGAAGAGGGCCCTATATTTCTCCCGAGGAACAGCTAGTGGATTCGAACTGCTGACCTTGTGTTTAGCAACTCAGTGCATAATCCACCTCCTCACTAGAGCTCCCTACACAGTAATTGAGTTGGAAAAAATAAAGGCAGTTAACATGACTAGTGAATATGAGACTGGCTGTGTGCGTCCCATGGACATGGGGGTCTGTGAATTTCCTCAGATGGAGGATCAAGATAAATAAGCCTGGAACTTGTGATCGGAGGGAGAATTAAAAGACAAGCATTTAAGAAAGGCAGAACAATGTGTTCTTCAGAAATCGTATAAGTTTGCATTGTAAGCAAACATCTCCTAAGTTCCATAAGCAAAAATGATGTGGCTCCAAGGCATAGGGTGTTCTGTAAGACGTTCATCTCCCAAGAGAACCTAATCTTGAAGCCACTGTAAAAGAGACATGCTCGTGAACTTGGCTGCTGTACTGATCTCCGATGAACCCACATGCCCCAAAAGGAAGAATGCATGACCTTGTCATAGTTGGCACTTGAGCCCTCACTGCTCGCTGAAGAAAGTGAAGCAGCAGACACAGCACGAAAAGTGCAATTGCTCCTCAGCTGACGGCATAAGCTCCACCCCTGACAGGGGCGCCATGCCCCCTGGGCCACAGGAGCCCTGAATAGGTAGAAGGACAAGTGCTCGCTTGGCTTCCAATATATCGTATGACTGTAACACATTAGAAATAGGATGTATATAGTCCCATTTTCATAAAATTAACAGAAATGGTATCCTATGAAAATAGAAGTAGGAGAAATGCAAACTGACAATTATAATTAAAATATTTGCTGGACAAAAATATGGCATATTAATCATGATGCTAGAAACATATTATTTTGCTTCTCCTTAATTAATAAGTTAGGAGCCCCCAAAGTCCTTTAAATCCAAAGGGTTCATGAAAGCATCATTCAAATTTTAATTACTAGTCATTTTCCCTTTCATGAAAGATATTTCTGATCAACCTGTCAAGAATCAGTGGATTGGCTGGGTTCTCAGTGGGGGAAGAACAGACCCTTCAGTAAATAGTGCTGAGGAAACTGAAACTTGATAAGCAAAAGAATGAAGTCGGATCCATAACTCACAGCAGATATAAAAATGAACTTGAATTGGATCAAAGGTCTACATGTAAGCATATAAACCATAAAACTCTCAGAAAACAGTATAAGGGTAACTTCAACCCCGTTTTTTGGCAATGAAGTCTTAAATATAACACCAAAAATGAACCGCAAAAGACAAACTACATGGGATTTCATCAAAAGGAAAGATTTTGATCAAGAAAGGGAAGGGAAACCTGCAGAATGGAAGAACATATTTGTGAACTATGCATCTAGTTAAGATTTAGCATCCAAAAATAGAAGAATTCCCGAAACTCAGCAACAGAAAGCTAAGGAACCTGATTTTTTTCAATGAGGGAATGCCGTGAGTAGACATCTTTCCAAAGAAGACACACAAATGGCCAAAAGACACATGCGATGATGCTCCAGATTTTCAGGCAATGAGCTATCATCTTACACCCACTATGATAGTGATTACTAAGAAAACAGAAACTAGCAGTTGTTGCTAAGGTTGTGCATAAATTGAAACCCTTATGCATTGCTCGTGGGAATGCATAGAGGCTCAGCCCTGTGTTCCAATATGAACAAATGTTGTGCTTCCTCAACAAGTTAAAAAAGGATGATGATACGATCTGAGATTTCCATTCCGATGTGTACACCCAAGAGATCTGAACGCGAGGACTCAGACAGACACTTGCATATCAATGTTCATTGCAGCATTATTCATAATAGTCAAAAGTTGACAGAACCCGTGAACAAACCAAAGGATAAATAATGGATAAATAAAATAAAATATAGTATATTCATCCAATAGAATGTTATGTAGCCATTAAAAAAATTAAGCAAACTCACTGCCACGGATCTTAGAAAGAGAAATGAAATTCCAAAGTCTGCTATGGCAAGGATGGACCTTGAAAACATTATGCTAAATGATGTAAGGGGCATTATACAATCCCGCTTCTATGAAATAACTGGATTGGCTAATATCTAGAGACAGGATGCAGTAGTGGTTCCCAGGGGGATGAGGGAAAGGGAAGCTAGTGTGGAAAAGGTACTGGGGAGAAATGGGAAGGGTCCAAGTGGGAGAATAAAATGTTTTGAAGTTGACTGCAGTCACAGGTGCATAACTCTGCTTAATATGATTGAATGATTAAACTGTGTGGTCTTTGAGGGATATGCCAATAAACTGTGCTTTGAAAAAGAATTCTGCTATCACTGAATAGAACCTGGAGTCTTAATATATCTGCCGATCACCTGGAGCTACGTGAAGCACGTCACATACCTGAGTAAATGTGACTGCAGATTCAAGGGTTCACCTGGGGTAGACTGCTCCAAGTCAGGTAGATGATGGAGGGATTTGGTAGGAAGAGAATCAGCTGACCTCGCTATCTCAACTCTTGGGGCATCCTATATCACCCAGCTGTACTTTTATCAGTAATAAATGCAATATGTTCATTTAAAAAAAATAAACCAAAGGGGCTTTTCCTGACTTTTGCTAATTGAATCTTCAGCGTCTTCTCCAGCTTGCATGAGTCATGCTGCGTGTCCTCCTCCGTGCTCCTGGCCCTGAACTGAGATGCCTCATGATACTTACCCCTTGTAATATCCACCTAATAATTCCTTTTTTTAAAATGCAACATATATATGGACCAGGCGCTGCACTCAGGGCTAACCATGTACACTCCATTATCTCTACACACAGTCCTCTGAGATAGATTCCATTGAGGAGGGGGGCAGGGGGAGGGGGCAGAAAAGCTGGATGAATTGGGTGTCAGGAAGGGCTTTGGATGGGGGCTGGAGCTGGGAGGGAGAGTCCGGGGTTGCAGCTGCTGACCACATGAAGAATGTCAAGAGGAGCACCAGGAGTTTAAGATGTTTGCTGCACGTTAAGGCTGCGCTCTCCCTTTGCCATTTTCTTAAGAGAATGAATAAAGATTTCAAGAACTTGCAATTATTTCTGAACAGCCTCGCCGTGTTTCTTTCATTGTAACACCATTTGGGGCTCTGGGTCTTCTGGAGCTTTGCTTTGCTTCTTTAGACACATACATTTCTCCTTCCACTGTCTCCCCCCCACACCCCCTGACCCAGCCCCCAAACTCAGATGTCTCCCTCAAAGGCCGCATTCCGTCAGCCAGCCACAGAAAGGCTCTCCTCTCTTCTGCTACCTTAGAAGGCAGGCTGTTTGTTGCCCAGACCCTGATTTGCAGGGGAAATTGAGAATTGTTCTTACAGGAAAATATAGTGTGAGGGACACATGCTAAATTATTTCCAATCCCCTTGGCTTTGATAGTTTAGAAGTTGATCATGAAACCTTTTCCCATGGCACTTATGGGTGGATTCGACCCAGCCACCATTTGGATGGTAGCAGAGTTCTTAACCATCTGCCCAAGCAGCGTCTATACGTGTGTGTCGTTGTTGTCAGGTGTGGTCTAGTAGATTCTGAATCATGACGGCCTGGGTGCGCAAAGCAGAACACTTCCATAAGCCAAGCGAGGCAGTGGCTTTTCAGAAGCAGAATACCAGACTCCCCACATTTTGGTGAGCGCCATGTACCAATCTGTGTGTGTGTGTGTGTGTGTGTCCAGAATAACAAACCAGGGGACAACAAAAAGCTCATGGGAAAAATCCATTATTGCTAATTCCATTTTTCCACTGACACTTTGAATCTCCTCCCTAATATGATTTTTTTTTATGTTTTAATTAACTGAGTGACTATATTGGGGGAGTTATATATATATAAAGGAATTGTTTCTTCAAGCAAGAACTTGATATAAACATGGAATGCTAGTTCGAAGTAAAACACGGCTTTGGTTTCATCCGTGAGTGTGAGCTTACAAGAGACGGTTCAAGTGAAATGCTCAGAAGAAAGGAAAAGGTCAGAAATGTGACCGAGAAGGCAAAAGAAAATAACTTGCTAGAAACATCGATGTAAGAGTCAACTGGGTACAAATCGAGGTGACTTTATCTTAAAATTGATGAGTTCCAACTGCAGGGTCCCTCTGTTAGCGCTGCAGGCAAAGACCTGAGAGGGCCCTAGTCCTGCGTTTACGTAATCATAAGTTTGGTAAACTGAGCCAAGGAACTATATTTCAACCAAATTCCATTAACACCACTGTCTCCACTCTGACTTCTCCTTCTGTATTATACATAAGTGCAGCCATTGACATTTTTAATATATGCCCCCAAGGAGTTACATTAGAAATATCTAAGTTTACATACTTAGTGAACCATACTAACGTGATTTACTATAATGTCGTGGATAAATTACTGCTTTCTGCTCTGGTATAGGAATGGCTTCTGGGAATATCGCTGTAAAAAATGGTGGTATTCATGCGAAGGCATCTGACTTCCTACCTTCACAAGGGAAAAGAATCACCGCAGCAGCCCAAGGCTGATTACCATGAATCAGAGGGCAGACGCCCACTCTCCACCCTTCTTACCCATCGAAACACCAGCTGTCCCTCCCAGGACACACCTACTTCTCTGCTAGATTCAGAAATTCATAGCAATGGCCACATGAAACTCCGACAACACTCACAATTACGGGGTCTAGTAAGTGAGTAACAGGACCAGAGACTGCCTCCCCTCCTGCTCCCCACCCCCAACCAAGGTCCAAAGAACACACTCTGCTTTCATCTTGTCTAATTGGCAGTAGTCCATTCTCCTCCTTGTGCATCTGGGATAGCTCCTTTTAAGTTCACCAAGATGGCAAAACAGACCAATCCCCTCACTAGGGTTCCATACACTTCATTTGAATGATCCTCCCCCTACAAGGGTGCCATGGACCCTATTTATACTGTTAGACAGCTGTCCACACCCATTGGTGGGTCATAAGAAGCTTATTAGCAAACACCTAGCCGATCTTCAAGGAGCCCTGGTGGCATAGTGGTTAGTGAAGCCGCTCACAGCAAGGTCAGCAGTTCAAAAGCACCAGCCACTCCATGATAGAAAGATGAGGCTTTCTACTACCATAAAGAGTGAGCATCATGAGAGCCCGCCCACAGGAACAGTTAGACTCTGGCCCATATTGTCACTGTGGGTTGGAACTGATTCAAGGGCATAGAGTAAGTGAGCCAATCTTTTGGAAGGAGCACACAGTCCAGAGCTGGCAAAGTCTTCGGTAATTCCCTCCATCACAGCTACCACTCACTATACCAGCTCCTTTGGGCAAATACTGAGGAGTGCAAATCCTTCTGGTTCCAGAAGTAAGCTTATGTTTAGCTTTACGAAATCACCCAGACTATCTTCCAAAGTACCTATCTTATATACTTAGCAGCAATCTATGAGGATTCCTATTGCTTTACATCTTCACTAGCATTTGGTATTGTTGCTGTTTTGCATTTTAGCCATTTAGTAAACATGTAGTAGTGTCTCCTTATTTTGAAATTCCCTTGCAGCACATGATATTGCTCTTCTCCAAGTATTTGCTATCTGTACATGGGGGCTTAATAAAATTCATGAAAAATGCAATTAAAATATGATGTCATTTCCCCTACAAACATTTTTTGAAGATCCCCCTCATAGCTCTTCTGTGGTGACATAATTAGAGTATTGCTTTCTTATTGGCAGGTTGTAAGAATTCTTCACATGTTTCTGGAGGGCAGTCTTTTATCAGGTATGTATTTTGCAAATGTTTTCTCCATCTCTAGCCTGTCTTTATTATCTAACACTGTCTTTCACAGAGCTGAAGTATTTTACTTTAATGAAGTCCAGCCTATCCATTTTCCTCTCACAGATTATACTCTTTGTTTTATATCTAAAACCTTATCATGAAACCCAACATCTCCAAGATTTTATCTTCTCGAAGTTGTATAGATTTCATTTTTTAAAATCATCTATTTCTAGTTAAATCTTGTGGACAATTTAAAGTCTGTTGTCTAGATTATGTTTTGTTTGTTTTTGGTGCATGGATGCCGAGTTATCCCAGCACCACTTGTTTAATAATCTGTGCTTTCTCTATTTAATTGCCTGGTCTTTTGTCAAAAATCAGTGGACCATATTTGGCATCTCCCTTTGGGCTTCCTATTCTATTTCAATGACCATTTGCCTATTCTTTCACCAGTACCACTGTCTTGTTCTTTGTAGTTTAGCAAATCTAGCAGTCGGGCAGTGTCAGTGCTTCAATTTTGTTCCTCTTCAGAATTATGTTGGCTATGCAAAGTCTTTTGATTTTCCATATAAACGCTTGTGTGTACTTTTGAGCTCATTATGCTTCTGAAAGAGAGCCTCTGAAGTGCTATTAGCTACAGACAACATAAAACCCTTAACAATGGTTGTTTTAGGGAACAAAAGAGACCCCAAACCTCAACTATAATTTATGGAGAACATTTATTAAGTCTGAAATAGGAAAAGACAAGACAAAGGCATGTCATCCAGACGCAGAAGACCACTAGCATGAGGTGGTAATGGCATCCAAGGGTTTGCAGCAATTCAGAGACTTAAAAAGGACATGGGAAAGCAAAGGAAACCAGTCGCCAAAGAGCGATACATCACAGATACAAGTGGGAGTACAGAACCGGGGTCATGATTGGGACACGTGCATTATGTTAGAGAGAAGGACTTATAAGATTGGTTCAGGGTCCTCTTACCAGGCAGTCAGGATATGACTCGTGACCATGCTGCTCTGGCACCTCACTTTCCACTAAGGGCACCCACAGGCAAATCCCTGAGGGCTCCTGATTCTCACTGGGCCAGCTAGGGACCTGACGCTAATCCACTCTCCGTGTGCACTGTCCTCAGACGCGCTAGTTCATGGTCACAAAGAAATCAGTGGAGGCTTAATTTATGTGGCAACTCCTAAATGGATTTTGAGTTTCCACTGCAACCCATCACCTTCCACAAACACAGTACTCGGAAATTGAAGCTCAAATACACAGTTAAAGCTCAACTACACAGCTATGTATGTGAACAGAAACCCTTAGAGGGAAAGGCGACAACTGGAGCTATGATACAGAGATCCTTACATGGATAAAAGAGACACTTGGGAAACAAAGAGAGGGGGGGAAAGACATGGGTAGGGGTGGGGGGAAGCAGGGCTCTAACCCCACCAAGGGAAAGGTATTGTTTATATCTCCATATGAGAGGTAGCGAGAGACCAGGCTTCAACCCGGTGCGTCAAGACATGAATGCAGCAAACCAGCATGTAGCAGGGACCCAATAGAAAGGTCCGTGGGAACAGCCTCAATCCCAAATATGTGCGCCCACCCACCCCCACCCCGCCCCGAAAAGAATGCACTCAGAGGACAGCACTGAAGCTACAGCTTGGGGAGCACACAGGAGCAAACGAAGAGGGGAGGGGAGTGAGTGGAGCACATCCTGGCCCACCAAGCCCCGAGCACGATATTCCTGCTCAGAGCAGCCAGTGCACAGAGAGGACCATAGGGCCGGCCCCACCAAGAGACAAGATGTCCCTCACTGAACCATAATGCTATTGGGGACAACACTGGAGACACAGTGTGGGAATGGTGCCCGATCTGACCCCATCACACTGGGGCAAAACACTAAGGACATGTAAGGGGAGTAAAGCAATGAAGCCCCCGGGGAATACCAAAAATAGACTTTGGGGACAGAGTGTGGCACCCCATCAGACTCGACTGGACAATACTCCTAAAGGTCAAAAAACAGACCTGGAACTATTTACAGGCTTTCCGTTTTTAGCCATTGGCTTTCTTTTTGTTGTTTGTGTTGTCGTCCTTTGTTGCTTTGTTTGACTTTGCCTTGTTTGAGCAGGCGGGATATCAACTATGTGGACACACACACACACACACACACCCCAGAAGAATGCACTTCCGAGGACAGCACTGGGGCCACAGCTTGGGGAGAGGGGTGTGCTGGATTAGAGCACATGAGAGAAACACAAAGGGATGGAGAGGGAGAATAACCTGGCCCACCAAACCCCGAGGACGATGCTCCTGCTCAGAGCAGACAATGCACGGGGAGGACCGTAGGGCTGGCCCCACCGGGGCACGTTGTCCCTCACTGAACCATGGTGTTGCGGGGGACAGCACTGGAGACACAGTGCGGGAATAGTGCACAGTCTGGCCCCATCGCGCTGGGCGAGGCACTGAGGGCATGCAGCAGAGCAGCAGGGGGAGCAGACTGATGAAACCCCCAGGGAGTACCAAAAATAGACTTGAGAGAGTGTGGCACCCATCAGACTCCTCTGGAAAACACTCGTAAAGGTCAACAAACAGACCTTGAACTATTTATAGGCCTTTCCATTTTGTCAGTGGCTTTCTTTTTGTTGTTGTTATTGTTTTGTTGGTTTTTACTTCCTTTGTTGTTTTACTTGGCTTTGCCTGGTTTTTGCACTTGTTAATGTATCTGCACGTCTATCTAGATAAGAGGCGGGGTAAACAATTCAGGGATGAAAAGAACGGGACCAATGGTTCTGG
>NW_022103968.1:29740210-29742471 GCF_000313985.2 Echinops telfairi | reverse complement strand
GGCCATCTAGCTGAGAAGCAACAAAGCCCACATGGAAGAAGCCTACCAGCCTGTGTGATCACGAGTGTTGATGGAATCAGGTATCAGGCATCAAAGACCCAGAACAAAATAAATCATACCAATGTGAATGAGGGTGTGTGTGAAGAGGAAACCCAAAGCCCATCTGTAGACAATTGGATATCCCCTTACAGAAGGGTCACAAGGAAGAGACGAGCCAGTAGGAGCACAGTATAGCACCAAAAAACCATACAACATTCCTCTAGTTCTTTAATGCTTCCTCCCCATAACTATCATGACCTCAATTCTACCTTACAAATCTGACTGTACACTGCTACAGATAAGAGCCTGAAGCACAGGGAATCCAGGACATATAAGCCTCTCGGGACCAATAATGAGAATAGAGATACCAGGAGGGGAAGGGGAAAGTGGGGGAGAAGGGGTAATGAAATACAACGCTCAACATATAATGCCCCCTCCCAGGGAGATGAACAACACAAAAGCGGGTGAAGGGAGACAGCGGACGATGTAAGATATGGAAATAATAATAATTTATAATTTATCAGGTGTTCGTGAGGGAGGGATGGACGGTGGTAAAAGGAGGGGGAAATGATGAACCGATATCAAGGACTCAAGTAGAAAACAAATAAATGCTTTGAAAATGACGACGGCAACATACATACAAATGTGCTTGACACAATGGATGGATGGATGGATTGTGATAAGAGCGGTAAGCACCTCCAATAAAATGATTTAATTTAAAAAAAACCTTGGAAAAAGAGCAAGGAGGAGGACTCAGTTCCCTTCAAGCTGCTCAACAATTCTAATTACAAACCACATATGCAGGTACTTTACATAGTACTTCTGATGGTAGGATCTAGAAAAATGCATGCGACTCATCTCTAAGCTAATGAAGGTATCAGGGGAAAACAATAACTTTGAAGAAAGCTGAACTTCTCTTCCTAAGCCGTATAGTTTGCCAAATAGGCCTTAGTCCGAATTTCACGGTAAAAGTGGGAACCTTACAGATCATAGCACCGCTTCCTTCGCAAAGCTGGCTGTTTGCCCCAGCCAGCTCAAACTCCTATTGCTTCAACAAAGTCCGTGCAGAGTGAGGACAGTTGTTTGCACGTTTACCTCCTTAGTGGCCTGTAACTTCAATGAGGGCAGGGGTTGAATCTTACCATTTATAGGACCCTGGTTTGTTGGTCTTCAATTTTTTTATTGATAAACTTGTGAGTAGGGAGCCCCGGTGCCGTAGTGGTTATGAGTTGGGCTGTTAACCATAAGGTCAGCAGTTCAAAACCACCAGCTGCACAGCTGGAGAAAGACGGGGCTTCCTACTCCTGTTTAAAATTACAGTCTCAGTATATGGGCTAATATTGGACGTATGGACTGGGTCTGGACTGGGCTGGGATAGTTTCTCAATATTCAATTGCTCTTTGATATAACGCTCCCTCTTACACATAAGAAAAACAAATTTACAGTCTCAGAAACCCACAGGGGTTCTGCCCTGCCCCTTAGGGTCACTATGAGTTGGCATCGATTTTTTTTGTTTAAAATACACTTACAAGTAAAACATCTGAGCACGTGTCATTCATTCAAGCACGCACACATACTACACAAATTCTTAATGTAATTTAGTTACATTATAACACAGCTAAAAATAGGCATTTCAAATTAATCAACTAAAAATTAATAAAATGTTCATACTATTATGCTAATAGCAAAAGCCTTTTTGATCTTGTGTTTAAAACTGCCATAAACGATAATGTTCTGGGCACCATATAAATTTCAATTACACTCATTGTTAAAAATAGTGTGCATAAATTCAAATTTTAAATAGGCTTCTAGATTATTAGGCATTTTTTTACCAACTTTTTTTAAAATAATCATTTTATTAGGGGCTCAAACACTCATCACAATCTGAACATACGTCATCTGTGTCCACACTTTAGTACATATGTGACTTCATCATTCTCATGACACCCACTTTCCACTTGAGCCCCTGGTGTCAGCTCATTTTCCACCCTCCCTCCCCACCACTCCCTCCCCCTGAACCCCCAATAATTTATAATTTATTATTATTTTATCATATCTTACCCCATCCCACATCTCCCACATACACTTCTCCACTGTCTGTCCCCCAGGGAGGAGGCCACATGTAGACCTTGTCCTCTGTTCCCCCTTTCTCCCTCTCCTTCCCTCCACCCTCCTGCCATCGCCACTCTCTCCACTGGTCCTGGGGGGTTCATCTGTCCTGG
>NW_022103968.1:29728256-29740110 GCF_000313985.2 Echinops telfairi | reverse complement strand
GTTCACTGTATTTCCAGTTCCTATCTGTGCCAGTACACCTCCAGTCCAGCCGGGTATGTAAGGTAGAATTGGGATCATGGTAGTGGGGTGGAGGAAGCATTTAAGAATCAGAGGAAAATTGCATATTTCATCGTTACTACACTGCACTCCGATTTGCTCCTCACCTCCCCACAGCCTTTCTGCAAGGGGATTTGACCAACTTGTGGTCAGGTTATCTGTACTAAATTATGGGCTGGCAATGAGTTCACACTGAAAGACAGCCATCAGCTTTGCAACTGCCTTGTTGTTCCATGTGACAAGGTTATTCGCACTGTATTTAATCCAGTTTCATGTAAAAGAGCCCCTTAAGAGGCTTGCTCATTTTGAGGGTTCATCTCAAGGAACAATATGATTAGTAGTAAGATGATCGTGTAATCCCTAAATCCACTCAGGGAGCGAACAGCAATCTGTTGAAACACACTGAAAATCAACTCCCCTCAATTACGAAAGTTACCGCTCTACACTTGAAATAATTTTTTTAATGTGCAAATCTGGCAACTTTCTGACACGTTGATTGTCAATATTAGTAAATACTAGTGAAAAATTAGTTAACTATTAACAAAAAATCCCCCACTCAGTGGAATGATTTTCTTGCACCTCTCCTGAATGCCTGGGCACCCCGCCCCTGCCCTGGTCTTGGGGGCACTCCTCCTAACGCTCTAAAATCCACCTTTGGATTTAGTCTGCATTTAATTTGCTGTCCACCAAACAGCTTTTTTTTTTAATCATTTTATTGGGGGGGCTCCTGCAACTCTTATCATAATCCATACATACATCAACCGTATAAAGCACATTAGTACATTTACAAAACAGCTTTTAAGTCGTGTTTTGGTCTTGGGTTGTTTTTGTTTTTTCCCCTAAACCAGTTTATTAGGCGCTAATCCAGACATCATACCATTCCACAGTTCAATTGGATCAAGCAGTATTCTTCCATTGCTACCATAATCATGACAGAACATTTTCTTCCTTCTTGAACTCCTTGTTATCAGATCCCCCACCTCCCCCACTGCACCCTACCTCCCAGGAGCCCTTATTCTAGTTGTTGTCTCCATAGATCCACCTTCCTTGGGTTTCATATACCGAAAAACATAAGAGAGTCAAGAAGGTTACCGACAATGACAAAATACAACAGAGATAAGCCCTAATATGAAAACAAAAAAGCACAGAAAATGCTAAAAACCAGGTCAAGCCCAAAGTGTATCAGAAGTGAAATAAAGTGACAAGGTTTAAATCATTCAAGTCCGATTTATCATTTTATCTACTATAGTTGTCTCTCCAGTACTCCCTGCGTGATAACCAGGCTATCCATCCCCATCCCTCAATTATGATTAGCAGGAAATCACAAGAGGCCTATTCCTTGTGTCAATCACTAATGTTTTGATATGTGATGACATCAGCCTAAATAAAGGAAGCCGAAAGAAATTGCTTCTCCTACAGAGAAATCTGGAAAGATAAAGTTCAACAAACCCCTTTAGGCAATAATATTTTGCAGAAAAGGGAGAAAAGCCAGGGGCTGCCCTGATCTCTGCAGCCTTCTTAACACAAAGACAAACAAGAAAGTTCATTCTACTCTTCCCAATCACACCGCTTCCACCAGTTTGGAAAAGCAATGAACCGATGGTCTCTCATCTAATTTTGGGAGAAACACATGAGCCCTTTAAAAAATACATCCTTGAGTGATTCTCGATATTATCAATATAGTGCTTTCAGTGTGTTACATGTACAGTTCTTTTGTAATGATATCTTGGGGTTTTATTCTGGTCATACTTACTGAAATATCTTCTGACTATAATAGTAATCATTTATGTGACAGTTCCTAAGAGATGTTAAAAGACAGATTATGTCTCTGCTCATAAACCTAGACAGTAGGGTACCGGGAAAACTTCTAGTCCTGTGCTGTTTAACCTCATGCACTTGTGAATGGCTGCTGGCCCCTGCACAGACAGCATTTCAGTGTGTTGACAAGACAGCATTAGGCTCACTCGAAATCCAGAAAAGATGATTTAATGTGTGTTTTGGTCCATCTGAAAGCTTCACATTCAGGTAATTAGACAATATTCCAAGATTAACCAATGTTCATCTAGTTAGCATCATGGTTTCAAGGAGCTTAAAGCCAAAAGATTATGGACAGGGATTCCCCCAGACACATTTCCAGAGCTTCATTTTCCCGAAGACTGAGTGACTCTTTGTGTTTTGTTTCACTAATCCTTACACACATCCTGGATAACCGAGAAATCCAAGGCCCAAAGTCCTGGATATACTTCTCATGAGTTGTCACAAGTTAACAGCAGCGTTCAAAACTATTTCTGACTGTTTCTCTCCCAGCAAGCTGTGTCAGTTGAGGTTTTTAGTGCAGGGAGAAGACGGTGCCAGAAAGGAAACTGAGCTACCCAAGGGCATTACTTCCATTCGGAAGCCAGATAATATTAATCATCATAATAAACCTAATACAGCTTACTTACTAGATACCATGCACTGTGCTAAGTGCCTTCTATACACAACGTTATCTAAACCTCAAACAATCCTCTGAGTATG
Source organism: Echinops telfairi (assembly GCF_000313985.2). NCBI lineage: Eukaryota > Metazoa > Chordata > Mammalia > Afrosoricida > Tenrecidae > Echinops > Echinops telfairi. Next base: position 29,737,536 of record NW_022103968.1, on the reverse strand, counting down.
TATGAGTACAATCACATCTACTACACCAAAAAAAAAAAAGTCAAACGCACTGTCATCGAGGCAATGCTGAATCATAGCGACCCCTGTGGGCTTCCAAGACTGTAACTGTTTATGGGAGTAGAGGCCCAGTTTTTCTCTGGTGGAGCTGCTGGAGGGTTTGAACACCCTACCTTGCGGTCAGCAGCCCAATGCATAACCACTACACCCTGGGCACCACAGAGAAGGTAAAAACAATACCAAACAGCTAGTCTGGAAAAGGTGAGCAGAGAAGAATAAAGAGGAGATAAAAGAAAAACAGAAAAGGAACACTATTGCAGAGAGGGTTCTCTAGAGAGACGAAACCAGGACACTTGTGATTTTAGATAGATAGATAGATAGATAGATAGATAGATAGATAGATAGATAGATGATAGATAATAGATAGATAGATGATAGATGGATGGATGGATGGATGGATGGATGGATGGATGGATAGATAGATAGATAGATAGATAGATAGATAGATAGATAGATAGATAGAACACGAAGAAATAAACAGCTAATTAGTCCACAGAGCAGGACAAATGGCTCAGTTCAACTCACTTCCATGAGACAGTTAATACACTGGCAGTCCTTCAACTCACGAGGGCTGCTGGGTGCAAGTCAAGGAAGCAGACAGCTGAGTCTTCTCTAGAGCAATTCAGGCAGTCCAGCCACAGACAGCCAACAGTAGGTCAGGTCACCAACAGTCAGCCAGATGACAGGGTCCAATCGTCCCCAGCTCAAGTGATGTATACACCAGCTGTGTGGTGAAGCAGGTCTCGAAGGAACCTCAAAGTACAGTGACACAGTCCGCGGGTTGGATGTACCACAGGTAGTGTAGCTCGCAAGTTGAGGCAGAGAACTAGCTAAGGCAGCCGCACACTGGTGCAATCATCAGAGAGTTAAGAGACAGAAAGGTAAGGCTCGCCGGGCCATTTGTCTCTTTGCCCTTCAATTAAATTGCAATCTTATTAATCCCACATATGTTTTTTAGCCAGGTTGGCACAATAAACCACCTATCACAACTGTTGAACACTACAAACAAACAAAAAACAAATTTAAAAACCCAAGAATATGTTTTTTATAACACACATAACAAAAGATAATGTTCCCTAATGTTAAAGAGCTCTCATATTTCAATGAAAGTAACTCCAATTCAAGAGGACTAAAAAGGTAAACAGTTCACAGAACAAATACAAATAGAGACGAAATGAAAAACTAGTCATCAATAAAATGAAATTAACAACAAGGCTGGCCATCTAAGTGAACTGTCAACTAAGTCCACCTTGAATGAGCACACCAGCCTGTGTGATCCAAAGATGATAACAAAATCCGAATGTGAAGGGGAAAGTGTCAGAGCTTAAACGGTGAACACCCAATTTGTAGAAGGCTGTGGAGGAGAGTGGGAGCCCAAATCCATCTGCAGACTTTCTCGTCAGATTAAGTCTCTGGCAGATCCCCTCTAGCCACAGGCGAGGGACTCAAACAGCTCTACTGTCAGACAGAGATGACGGTAAACTGGATGCGGTGGAGTGGACCATGGTAGAATACTTAGTCAGCTGACCTCCCTCTTGACCTGAATTTGCTCTAGGCTCAAGTATTTCTCGCTTGCTCCATGACAGAAATTTCTTCTCTGGCTTTTAAAATGTTGATGGTGGTCTTTTCTTTCTTACTCTTTATTTTAATCTTTACATTGCTTTCATTTTCTTCTTGCCATTTTGTTTTTCATGGTTTTTGTTGGGTTTCCCAGTTTGTGAAGTCCAGAAAGAGTGGATGCAGAGAGAAAATAACTGATGCAATGGTTTATTGGGGATGTGGAGGGGCAGGGGTGTCGATTGGGGAGGGTGAGGGGATCTGGGAAGTAATGAATGTCAAGGGGTGAGGGAGCATCAGAACTGATTGTAATGATGTACATCCAATTCTTTTTTAAAGTGCTTTAACTATGAAAGAGTATGATATGGGAATTCTATCTCAAGAAAAGTACTAAAAAGAAAAAGAAAAGAAACCAGACTTAACCAATGGTTGCCATGGGTGAAAGAGGCACAGGTGTTGCTTAGGGGCATTGAGTTTATGTTAATGATGGTGGAATAGTTTGGAAAAGGACATCAATAATGACTGTACAACATGAAGAAGTTGTTGAATTGAAGGATATTTTATTGTGTATATTTTTGTCACAATTAAAAAAATAGTTACGTGAATGATAATGAATACACGGGAAAAATGTTCTAAAATTGATTGTGGTGATAATTTAACAACTCTTCTTGGTATGATTAAATTCATGAATTATATTACATGTGGATTAAGGGACAATAAACTGATTAAAATAAATAAAAACAGTTAAAATAAATGTGCCTAAACCAATCATGGCATCCCTATTCTCTTTTTTAACATTTTATTAGGGGCTCATACAACTGTTATCGCAATCCATACACACATCAATTGTGTAAAGCGCATTTGTACATCGTTTCTCAAAACATTTTCTCTCCATTTAAACCCCCAACATTAGGTCCTCATTTTTCCCCTCCCTCCCCGCTCCCCGCTCCCGCATGAGCCCTTGATAGTTTATAAATGGGTATTTTGTCATATCTTGCCCTGTCCGACTTCTCCCTTCATCCACTTTTCGGTTGTCTGTCCCCCAGGGAGGAGGTCACACACAGTTCCATGTAATCGGTTCCCTCTTTCCTACCCATTCTCCCTTTACCCTCCCTGTTTTGCCACTCACACCACTGGTCCTATAGGGCTCATCCATCCTGGATTTCCTGGATTTTCAGTTCCTATCTGTACCAGTGTACCTCCTCTGGTCTAGCCAGACTTGCAAGATCGAATTCGAGTCATGGTAGTGGGAGCGGGGAGGAAACATTTAGGAACTCATCATTGTTACATCGCACCCTGACTGGCTCATCTCCTCCCCGAGACCCCTCTGCAAGGGGATCTCCAGTGGCCTACTAATGGGCTTTGGATCTCCACTCCACACTCCCCCCATCATTCACTATGGTAAGATTTTTTGTTCTGATGATGCCTTACACCTGATCCCTTCGACACCTCGTGGTTGCATAGGCTGGTGTGCTTCTTCCATGTGGGCTTTGTTGCTTCTGAGCTTGATGGCCGCTTGATTACCTTCAAGCCTTTAAGACCCCAGATGCTATACTTTTTGATAGCCGGGCACCATCAGCTTTCTTCACCACATTTGCTTATGCACCCATTTGTCTTCAGTGATCCGTTCGACACCCCGTGGCATCCCTATTCTCTTATCTCGTGACTGCTCTAGATGTGGGCACGTAGTCTTGATCTGACCAAGAAGGCATCAATGAAATTTGCTGAGCGATTTTAAAGAAATTGTTTCTTCCCCAGCAAGAAAAAACTACATGCAGAGCAAGCTCCTTTTCATTTCTTGTAGCTTTCTCTTTCTGCTTCTGGACATTCTCTGTTGAGAATGTGATTCTTGGATCTTCGGCAGCTGTCTGGTGACCATGAAGAGAGTCATTGCCTACGTTCCAGGAAAGGCAGGACAGAAAGACAGTAAATGTCCGGGTCTTCGATAGGACTCATTTCTTGGAGCAAATGATTAAGTGCCCAGCTACTAACCAAAGTGCTGGCAGTTTAAACACATGCAGAGGTACCATGAAAGGCAGCTCTGTTGATCTGTTTCCAGAAGCTCACAGCCCTAAAGATCCTATGGAACAGTGCTATTGGCTCCTGTGAGCTGGAACTGACTTGACAGTGTGGTGACACCAAGCACCCCAAAACTCTTTCCGAGCACCTCCTAAATGAGTAATATCTTTATGGTTTAGGCCGCTGCCATGAACATCCTCAAAATATACTTGGCAACTTGCCTGGCCATTATTCTCAGTGTTTTGGCAGTGCTGTGATGATGTAATTTGACAGTGATGTCACGACGTAATCTGGCAGTTATGTAATGTTGTGATCATTCCCCATGATGCGATCTAGTGTAATGATCCTCCATGTGCGATGTGTTGTAAATCCTACCCTCGGTGTTTTAATGAAGCCAGATTCAAAAAACCCAACTCACTGCCATCTACTCGATGCCGACTCACAATGAACCTACAAGACAGGGTAGAACCGCCCCTGTGAGTTGAGAAGACTGTAACTATTCACAGGAGTCGAAAGCCTCACCGATCTCCTGCAGAGTGGCTCTTGGCTTTGGATGGCTGACCTTGCAGTTAACAACCCAATGAGTAACAACTACAATACCAGGGCTTCTGAAGCAAGATCAGGTTATGTTCAAGAGGAATAGGTTATGTGTGTGATGTTAATGAGACAAGATTAGGGTAGAATGCAATGTCCTCATTCAAGCCCCACCCCTAATCCCATGAAAGGGGTTTCCCTGAGGGATGGTCTGTACCACCATCTATTTTACAAGAGATTAAAGGAAAGAAAGGTGAGCAGGAAGAGGTACTAGATGACTACCAAGAAATAAAAACCTGGAATGGAGTTGTTGGTTTTTTAACTTGGGGTTCCTGTGCTGAGAACCTCCTAGACCAGAGGTCAGTAAACTTACTTACATCTTGTGAGCTATGTATGTACAGCTCTTTCAGTACATACACGTGGCTCTCAAAAAGTGTGTAAAGGATATTATTCAGATAATGTCCATTTCATTTGGTTGTAAAAATTTATTTATGGCTCTTGGATAATTTTTAAATTGTCGTGAGGGACAGGATTGGCTCTCGGTCTCAAAAGTTTGCCAACCACTGTTCTAGACGAGGAAGAGATGGGCTCCAAGTCTGGGGAGCGCTCCAGCAAACGCCAAGGCCGCAGATGCTGAAAGGTGAGAACAGAGAGAAAGCCTGCCCCTAAAACCAGTGCGCTGAATTCGCACTTCAACTGCTAAACTGAGAGAGAATAACGCTGTTTCCTAAAACAAAACCAATCCTTATCCATTATTATCTACTAATTAGTAGAGATAAAAAGTCTAATATCTGCACTTACAAAAGAGAAGTTAAACAAGCTCTTATACATTGTCAGTGGATGTTCATAAATTGGCATGACCTTCCTGCAAGTCTATTTACTAATCAAATGCATCAACATCTTAAATGTTTACTCTTTTGACACCGTGATCCCACTTCTAGGGATTGTGCAAAGGTAATATATGCAATAATGTTCATCAAAATCTTATCTATAATTAGGGAAAAATAGAGGCAACCCTGGCCTATCAAAATAAAATCAGTTCAGTAATTAGAATACATCTACACTATGAAACTCTAACACAGCCATTAAAAATTATATGAACGTATAGTCATGGGCATAAAAAGATGCCCACAAAATATTAAGAAAAATATCACAAAAGTATGCATGTATTGTAATTACTTACTCATTAGCCATTCCACAGAAGAAAGATGTGGCAAACTCCTTCCGCAAGACTGCAACCTTAGAAACACCATCAGGCAGTTCTACTCTGCCCAATAAGGTCGCTGTTGGTCAGAATTAACCCAGTAGTAAACAAAGTTGTTTTGGTTTATTGTATTCCTTGATCTGAATAAACTGATGTATGTTTATGTTTCCTGCGTATTACTTCTGTGTGGAGAGTTCTGATGAAAGAGTGAGTGTTTATCTGCCAGCCAGAAGGCCAGTGGTTCTAACCCACCAGCTGTCTTGCAGAAAAAAAGATGTGACAGTTTGCGTCCACGAAGATGGCGGCCTTGGACACCCCGTGGGGCAAGTCCTCGCTGTGATCACCTGGGTCTAATTCTGATCAGAGTCCAGTGATGACTTTTCTCCGGCTGGAAAAATAAGACTGAAAGGCCCATTAGGGAAATAACTACATGAAAATGTCGGAGAAAACCTTAGGAGGGAATGGATTAAGAAAAACCTGATCAGAATCATATAACATTGGCATAGAAATAAAGACAAGAACAATGACAGAAATTATCCGAAAACAGCAAAGGGGTGTTTTTGGATTTTTTTAATGGTTCCGATAAAGCTGGCTAGCCAATTGGAAGAAAATAATGCACACTATATAAAATGTAAATTCCAGAAAAAGAGTACAGGCCTAAATTAAAAACAGAGTTAAAAGATAAATGATATCCATGAGGAAGATGTTTGCAATACATATGACAAGGGATTCGCTTTTCTAATTCACAAAAACGATTTACAACCTGATAAGAAAAAGATCGAGCACTCAATAAAAATGGCAAAGAATAGGAATAGGTAATCTGCCAAAGAGGAAATGCAAATCACCAAGAAACATGTGAAAATATATTCGCTCAGCCATGGTCAGAAAATTTCAACAATGTGGTCCTATTTTTCACCTTTCAGACAGAAAAATATTCCAAAGTAAGTGCTAACATTCAGTGATCATGAGAACTCTGGGAAATGATTGTTCTCCGAAATAACCTGACAAGATCCATGAAAACCTAAGATACAAACAATGGAAAAAAATTAGTTTATCAAAATTAAAAGCCTCAGCTCTTTGAGAGACACTTAAGAAAATCAAATGACAAGTCACAGACTGGGGGGAATAAAAAGGACTTGCAAAGCATGTATCTGATTTAAAAAAACTTGTATATCAGAATATATTCAGAATTCTCAAAACTCAGTTAAAAAAACCAAATTTGTTAAATTTCAGAACAGGCAATTGAGTTGAACAGACACTAAGAAGAGAGAGATGGCAAGTTAGACACGAAGAGACGATCGACATCACTAGTCACAAAGAAAATAATACTTAAACTGCAATGAAGTACCGCTGGACACGCACCATGACAGCTAAAACTGAGACGGCAGACAAAACCAAATGCTGACAAGAGCACAGAGGAACTAGACAGAACCTTGCGAGTGGAAATGCAGGACGATCCAGCTGCTGGAAAAAATAGTCGGGCAGTGTTTTATAAACTAACACCATAAAACACAGCAATTCCAATTTTATGTATCTACCCAGAAAAATATTTTTTCAACACAAAGATCTAAAAACAAAATGTCGAGCTGATTTATTCATAATTTCCCCAAACTAAAAACAAACCAAAATGCCTATCAGTAGATGAATGGATACACAAATTGTGGACTACACTTTCCTATAACACAAAACCACTGCCTCGGGTCTATTCCAACTCGAAGTGACCCTAGGGGTTTCTGAGACTGTCAACCTTTACAGGCACAGCGATCCTCCTTCATATTTCTCCTGCCGAGCAGCTGGTGGGATTGAACCACTGACCTTGTGGTTAGCAGTCCAACGGTCACCTGATAGCATCACCAGGATTCCCTCTATAATGGACTAGTAATCACAATTAAAAAAGAGTAAAATATACATGCTGATATATACAACAAGATGGATGAATCTCAAAAGCGGCATGCCAGCTTGTGTGATCATGAGCTGTCGACTGGAACAGGCATCAGAAGTTCAAAAATAAACCACCTCATCGAGGTGAAGGAGAGGGTCAAAGTAGACACCCAGAGCCCATCTGTGGACAACTGGACATTCCCACACAGAGGGGCCGCACAGAAGAGAAGATATATCCAGGGGGGAGTTTAGCACAGACGAAATACACAGCACTCCTCTAGTTCTTCATTCCTTCCTCCCCCCACTATTAAGATCTGTCCTACCTCGCAAATCCTGCTGGACTGGTGTACAAAAATCAGTACAGACAAGAGATTTCAATGCACAGAATTCAGGATAGACAGACGCCTCAGAAACAGTAATGGGAATAATGGTTTCAGGAGGGCAAGGGAAAGGGGGAAGGAGAAGCGGATAGCAATGATGGCGGAATAACACCCCTCAAGGAGGACGAACACCAGTACAGATGTAGGGATAGAATGGGTGATGTAAGATATGTATAAATAATAATAATACCAATACAGAGTATATTAAGGGTTGACAAGGGTGGCAGGGTGGGTGCAGGAGGGAATAAAGAGGAGCTAATAACAATAGGCTCAAGTACAAAGATAATGCTTTGAAATTGTTGATGACAACATTTGTACATGTCTGCTTGATATAATAGATGTATGGGTTGTTCTTTGTAAGACACGCCAATAAAATGATTTATTAATCTTTTAAAAAGTGCAAGCCAAGTAAAAGCAGTTAGATATATACATGACCACTTTGTGATTCCTCTCATATGACATTCTGGAAAATACTGAACTGTGGCAACAGCTAACAGATAACAGGCAACTAGGACTGAGGGTGGGGAGAAGAGATGGGCAGCAAAGCCGCATTAGAAGGTGGTTTGCTGGCAGTAGAGACAGGCTATAACTGTATTTATTTATCAAAGTCATTTTGATGCGTGAAAATTGTATCTCAATTAGCCAGACTTCATAAAGTTTAAAAATAAGTATGCTTTTTGATACAGACATCCAAAATTTGAGAAATCTATTCAATAAAAATAAGGGTCTCCATTTTTAATTTTCTCTTTAATATTTTCTGCATTCTTTTCCATTGAGGTTTTTCTGTTTTGCTTTGTTGCTTTTGTTATTGTTTTCTTTTTTAAATGTTTTTATGTATATGAAATCCAAGACAGCAAGTTTAAAGAGCCTGTGACTGCATTCATGGGTCGCTGGGGGTTTGGCCGGGAAGCTCAAGGGAAATATGGGGCGCTAACAACAATGAGTCCACGAAAGAAGAAGCTGTCCTAAAATTGATGGTGGTGATGATTGCACAACCCTTCTTAATATGACTGAACCACTGAAGTGTATAGTTAATGAATTTTATGCCAATAAAACTGTTCAAACAATTAAGTATCTCAATAACCATTAAAATGTATACATGTTTATTTAACTTGGCGTGTAGTGACTAATTATGCAAATATGCACGTATGTGAAATAGTAGGAATGCACATTAATAAAGAAAGCTTAAATAACTGGTTACATTTACACTACATAATATTATCTAATAATTTAGAAGAATGAGTTTGATCGACATGGGCTGATCTGGAAAGCTACCTGTGGCAGACCATTAAGTGATAAGGGAGGATGGACAGCTTATCATAGAACACTGTCTATCGTTAGATCATTTTTTAAACTAGTAACAATAAAAAATGAAATTTTTTTCAAAGTGGTGTATTTAAATTTTTTTTCAAAGCTACTATATCACCTTCAAAGTACATTTGTCAAATCTTCTATTCCCACAGCATGGGAACTGCACCCAATCTGATCCCGTCACACCGAGGCAAAACACTAAGGGGGTGCAACCGAGCAGCAAGGGAATGGAGCAGCAAGGTCCCCAGGGAATGCGGAAGGTGGACTTTGGGGCCAGGGCTTGGTGCCTCAACAGACTGGACTGGAAAACACTCCTAAAGGCCAACAAACGATCCTT
>NW_022103968.1:29709854-29726980 GCF_000313985.2 Echinops telfairi | reverse complement strand
ATAATTTATAAATTATCAGGGGTTCATGAGGGAGGGGGGAGCGGAGAGGAAGGGGGAAAATGAGGACCTGATGCCAGGAGCTTAAGTGGAGAGCAAATGTTTTGAGAATGATGAAGGCAATGAATGTACAAATGTATGGATTGTGATAAGAGTTGTATAAGCCCCTAATAAAATGATTAAAATTAAAGAAAAAAATGAGTATAAGAAAGAAGAAAATGTTCTCCAAAAAAAATCTATTCCATTCTTGGAAACATTTTTCAAACTCATCTGTTTGGATGGCTGACAGCACCGCCCCCATCAAATCAGTGTCCTTTCAGATCCCTCTTTTTTTAGAAACAAAATAAGTCATACAGCACGAGGTCGGATGAGTAAGGTATGTGGGGCAAAAGAGGGATGCTGTTTTTCCCCAAAAACTGGCGCACTGAGAGGGCTGCATAAGCAGGTGCATTGTTGTAGTGGCAAAACCTGGTCCTCGTCTGCCCCAAATCAGACCTTTATTGTCGCACACTGTTCTGCAATCTCCTCAGAGCCTCTAAATAGAAACCCTGATGAACAGTCTGACCTGGTGGAATGAACCCCGAATGCACTACAAGTCAACATTTTCGTCCATTTGGGAAGTTGACAGATGTCGAGAACGAGGTTTTTCATCAATCAACAGTTCACCTTTTTTGAAATGAGAAAACCACTCAGATACTTGAGTTTTTCCCAGAGTGCTATCCTTATAAACTGTGTTCAACATCACAACAGTTTCTGCAACATTTTTCCCGAGCAGGAAACAAAATTTCACAGCCACGCACTGTTCTCTTAAATTGGCCATCACAAAAAAAAACGTGGTTCAAGTGAAACCAATTTCACAAAAAAGTTCACAGTGACCAGAGAGAACTTTCCCAGGTGACCCCACAGGGTGCACTACCTCAGAGTGAGCTGCTCAATGCTTGCCGAGCAGGGAAAATGCGTACTCTGAAAGCTCTGCCCAGCGGAGTTTTGTTTGTTTGTTTTGGGTTTTTTTTGAGGGGTGGGGGGTACCCCCACCTATATATAAGGTATTTCTAAATCTATAGAAAGTTACACATCAAATACTGATTACCTTTTAAAGGCAGCAATAGAAGGGGCCAGGAGGGGAAAAATGTGATTCTTTATTTCTGTATCATTTTAACTAGTTAAACTAAACATTCATTACTTTTACAATTGCAAAGCATCTAATAGTTTTGAAAATCTATGCGCCAAAATATATATGCCTGCTTCTCAACTTTAATGATTTAAAAATAAAAAACTGTCAACAAAATAATTTCAATTTTAAACTCTGTATACATAGTACGCATATATATGCTTAAACATGTAAATGTAATTTATATATACAGTAAAATCTGTGAAAGCTATTATCTGTAAGGCAGAAACCTAGCAAAAACAAACAAACAAAAACCTGAAGTGTTTCCATTAAAAGGAAAGAAAGTAGGAAGACTGTAACCATTACAGGTGGAAAACCTGGGAGACATGGAAAAAGCAAGGCTGTCCTGTCTAGTCCGGCTTTCAGAGGTTTCACTCTGATCCCAAACCCATTGCCGTTAAATCCATTTTGATTCATAGCGGCTCTCTATAGGGTACCCCAGGCTGTAAATCTCTACTGAAGCAGATGGTGCCAACTTCCTGCTGCTGAGTGGATGGTGGGATTCGCTTACCTGATAGCACCATCAGGGCTCCACTGTAAGGGAATGCAGATTTTAAATTAGCTGTTTGTAGAGTAAACCAAAATGATAATGGTCATCACCTCTGAGTAATGGGGTTACTGGTGAGTTTTCCTTCCTTTTTTATAGTTTTCAAATGTGTATTCAGAAATGTGTATAACTTTTCTTACTGAAGAAAAAAGTATTAAATACAACCATTATTAAAACTGCAATGAGCACAAGCAAAAGAAAGGACCAGGGGTAGCCCTGAGGTGCCTTTTTCAAGACTTTTAAAAAGATAAGGAATCGTCTGTATAGAATTTTAGCTGGAAAAGTAGGGTATAAAATTGTGTAAGCCACCTACTTCTGATTCTGTGTCAGATACGTGAAAAAACATCTCTCTATATGGGTTACCTCTAAGTCAAGAGAATTTACTAATTTTCTTGCATGAGTATGCATTACTTTTACAATTGTGGAGGGAAGTTAATTTTAAAAGAATGACACACCTTCAGATCAATTCAGTGATGTCTGTACTTAGGGTGATTTTTTTCCTGTGGCCCAAAAAAGGACAGTGATGATCATCTGTCTTGTGAAAGCAGTCACGCGGTGACAATTCTCCTCTTGTAATACTCAGGGGAGGAAAGTTTCTATACAGGGGCCAACGGCATTCAAATGGCAGCCAGTTGGTCTGAACGAAGTGAGTCAGGTTCCACTGGGACCTGGCCTGGTGGCCCGAAATAACTGACCTAGAAATAGCTTCATAGAAGCTGGTGGACAGTGACAGCACACAACAGTGACGCAAAATACGTTCTCAATTAATGGTTATTGAAAAAGCTATTTTGATTATCTACTCCCCAAATCAGGCCGGAAATGAGCAGCAACAAATAGGTCCGTTCATCACACCAGTAGCTCCTTCTTCTAACCCTCAATCAAGAGTACTTTGCCACTCTGAATAAAGAACTTGGAGATTTACGTCTTACTTCACCAGCCTTCTAGATTCAGTCTTTGATTTTGATCCAGGAATCTCAAAGCCAGAACTATATCCATGAATTAAGAGGTTACATATATGTACACACTGCTTTAAACACACAAGGAAAGACCCCACCCCATGTGCTTCCAGAGTTATCATGCTGATTAAGGTGAGCACCTGAAGAAATTAGTCAATGCAGAGAATTCATTAATCAGTTACTTGACAAAGCGTAACTTTCTTCATGGGATGGGCTAATCTAAAAGATTTTTTATATTGACAAGGATCCCCAGAAAGTTTGGAATCCAGAGTTTAGAAAGACCTTCTATGGTGATCCAGTCCTCATGAACCTATGTCAGTGAACAGGCAAATAAGTAGCATGCCCTTACATTTCAAGAGAATTTTTATATTTAAAAATGTTAAATGTTATTTTACTTTGTTTGATTAACTTGGAAGTGAATGCTGAGGGGAAGGGGCATGGGGTTAGTACCTGATATTAGAATCTCTTATCTGTGAGCTTTAATTGTGTTATCTAACCAGTTGTGCCAACCTACATTCAGGCTGACAGACAAATGTACTTCTCTTCCCCTAAAAGCAGAAGGTTTACGAAGCAGATGTCTCCTTGTCCCCTGACACCGGTGTAAAAGGTGGTGCTACCATGTAAAGAGGTCTTAAAGATGGCTCTGGATGAGCTAAGAGAGAACTTGGCAAGTGGCAGACCTGAGGCTGATCCAAGCACCTGGGACAGAATGGAAGAAAGCAGAGTTCTAAAGAAATGGTTTATACAAAGAAGCTTATCGCAAATTCCCTGGGAGGAAAGGAAGAAGGAAAACTGCGTAAAGAGAGAAGCAGGTGGTCTCACAGTATCCTGAAAGTGAGTGCGTGGTCTCACTTTGAGAAGCTAAGAACACATACAGTACATTTTGAGGCTGGAACATAATTTATTCAAGCCACTCATGAAAAAATAAGTTTGACATTGACTTCAACGAAACAGGTGTTAGCAGAAATCACTTTTAAGGTCTACCAAATTGCCAAGTTAGTGGCACAGACTGTTGTTAAATAACAGTACAAATGAAGATTATTTTAGGTTGGAATAGGCGAGCAAAATGTCACAGAAGAAGAATTAAGAAAATAAAGTAGGGAGATTTGCTTGGTTGGCTATTGTAGTTTTAACGTTATCCAGAACTAGTCCCCTGAGCATTATGGTTTAAGGAAATGAAAGGTTTTCATTCCACTAATCTGAGCCCTTTCATTGAATTAATCTTAGCAGAATGGGCCATAACAAGGAAGTGCCAAACTCTTGTGCTCGATCCATTTACCACACTAACACAGTAAAGCCAGCTCATTGGAATTCCAGCCAACCGGGAGCTTCCAACGACTGGAGAAAGAGGTGAAAAACCAGAAGTGGGGCCAGTGATGTGACAAGAGTCCTTACAAGGGAATATCAGAAAGTGCCTTGAGCAATGGCATGCATTTACAATACCTGCATCTCAGGCTCTACCTGTATACAGAGGGTGGATCGGTGACTTCCAAGCATGAACACTGTTGTTTAAAAACGTGACCTCATTTCCAGATTATTCACTCTGCTCTAAATGCTATCCAGAATGCTGCCCAAATGAGTGCTTCTTGCCCTCCAAGAGTTTATCTTCTAAATAAGATCCTTAGAACAGTGCTACCTTTTATGACTGTATTTTAATTTTAGTATTCTACATTTCATTTGATTGCAGGATAAAGATCTTCCACAAAAGCTCAATTTATAGCTAAAGAAAGAAAGGAGGGGGAGGAGAAAAGATAAAACAGAACTGAATCTGAACCTGTGCAAGTTAGTTAACAGAAGTCCATATTCCTCCTGAAGATGTCTTCAAGTGAACTCATTCATTAAGAATATAACAGGATACTTCCAACAAATATACAGAGCAGGAGTGCATTAAGAATCATGGTTGGCATGCCTTGCCAACACCATTGCTGAAGACAAAATGGGTGCATAAGCAAATGTGGTGAAGAAAGATGATGGTGCCTGGTTATTAAAAGATACCGCATCTGGGATCTTAAAGGCTTGAAGCTAACCCAGTGGCCATCTATCAGGGAAGCAACAAAACCCACATGGAAGAATCAGACCTGTCTGTGTGATTAGGAGATGTCAACGGAAATAGGTATCAGAAATTCAAAAACAAACAATCAGATTGATGTGAAGGAGTGTGGACAAAGTGGAGACCCAAAACCCACCTGTAAGATAATTGGACAGTTCCTCACAGAATCAAATGAAATGCAGAATATTAAAATTAAAAACAGCCACACGGAAGGGAAGATAGATCCAGGGTGCACGATAGCACTGATGAAATACATAAATATCCTTTAGTTCTTTAATATTTCCTCCCCGTACTATTAAGGTCTTAGTTTCACCTCATTAATCTTGTGAGACCTGTGGATGTTCATTTGTATAATTCAGGTCATTCTGCGCATGAAATTCAAGATAGATAAACCCTTCAGAAAGAGAATTGGGAGTAATGACTCCCTGAGGGTACAGGAAAAGAAGGGAGGGAGGGGCGCAGGGAAAACCGACAGCAATTATGATGACTGTATAACCCCACTTGTGGGGAATGAACATCAGAATTGTAGGTGAATGGATACATTGTGTAAGATATGGTAAAATATATATAACGGTAATATAATAATAAGAGTTCCCGGAGGGCAGGGTGGGGGAGGGAGGGGATAATGATACCAAAGAGTTCAAGAAAAAAAAGTTTTGAAAATGATGGTGGCAGCAACTGTACAATTATGCTTGATCTAATTGAATTATGGATTATTGTAATATCTGTAAGAGCTCCCAATAAAAAGATTTTTAAAAATTCATGGGAGTGCAAAGCCCATGACATACCTGTTCTTTCTCTGAAGCTCCTTCCCTACACCCCTCTTATTTGTCACTCCTTGAGAACAACTAATAGTATCTGACGTGCACAATGCTTCACACTATCGTACTCAAGAAGCTGCAGGAGAAGCATGTGCAGACATGTTGGTGAGTCCGTGGGAAGGGTGCTGCATGGCCATTTAAGATTCTCCTTGTCCTGAAGCTGCCCTGGAATTGCTCCACAATTTTCCTGTAACCTCAGAGTCTGCTTCCCAAACTCTCTAGTCGAGCTGAGGCTCACATTCTTTCCAAAATCCTGTCAATCATTCACACGAAGGTACTAAGACAAATTCAAGCCCGTGTGAAATGACAGGACAACCCCCTTTCCTAAAAAGGTGATGTAAGGAGGAATGCATGTATGAAACATAGACATTAGAGAATTGGATTTGTTTTCATTAACTGGGCTGTAGCATTATTTCCTTTTGGTTAAAGAGTTAGAAAACCCGCTAAACTAGAACATAACGTGCCCTCATCAGGAGCAACCACGAAGCGGGACACAACCCATGGACGTAGTCCCATCGGCTAACAATGAGGGCTTGCAGGTAAGGGAGAGAAGAATATCTAATAACTACCACTTCCAAACAGGTTTACCCATCTGATATTTCAGTCCCTTTCCTGTTTTTATGATACTTACATTTTCACTGCGAGCTTAGCTGTTGCATTTGCTATACATAGCCCTGAAATTCTATCAATAATTGCGGGGAGTGGGGTTAAAAACAGTGTTCAACTTCTGATCATTTGGAGGCCAAACGTCTCACTTAAATACTTCCATTGCTGATATTTCACACTTGATGCCGAGGTGTGCAAACTAAGTGGGACATCCCCGGAATAGGTGTTCAGAAGGTGCGGGTAAAGAAAGCCAGTTCATCTGCCCCTTCAACCCCGTCCTCCTTACCAATATACATTCATCACCGGAAAGGGAAATATTTACCAAAGTTCGTTTAGTTAGCTTTAAATATTATGTTTAGCTGTCTGGAGACCATGTTCTCAAGATTTATACAAGAAATCACGGATTAAACTTCATAACAATTAGAAAACCGCACTGTGTAAAATCAAAGACTTAGTTAAAGGACATTAAAATAGTCTGGTCATCGGTGCTACATGGGATGGCCCCATCTCGCCCCAGCACCTGGAACCAAACCCTTATGAACTTTCATGTACACAAACCGGGGCACAACGAATGCTCCGTCAATGGCCAGGCTCCACCTCTGCGCAGGCATTTCCGTGAAACATGTGGGAAATGCCTGTGGACGCTTTGAAGCAGGCTGGGAGAAGCGAGAGCAGGAAGGAGGCTCTTCTCGAGGCTAAGTTTGTTTAGTGGAAAGTAAGCAAGTTGTCAGGGTAAAAGTTGACAATGTTGATTCCTACGGTTGGAACTCGGAATAAACATCCAAGGGGATTACGTTACTGAGAATCAGAAAAGATTTCATTGAACTCAAGAGAACACTTGTGTTCTCAAAGATAATAACATGCCCTCAAGTCACACAGTCCAGATTCACAGTTTAGGATTAGAATTACCCGAAGCCATTTCTCTGTCACTTTAGAGAAACACAAGATCTGACTCCTGTAATAGGTGCCATAAAAATAGTAGAATACGGGATAAAAATACTTTATTTCTAATCATTGAACTCAAGCATAATAAATACATGGACACATGCAAATGTGGGCTGGATGGAAGAAATTTGGAGAAAAATGTAAGTTCTTCTCAAACATCTCAGGTTTAACCCCAATCTCAGCCACCTTTTCCACCATGTAGAAAAGTGCATGGACTGACCATAAATCCCCTTCCAGTTTCCCCTCCTTCATGCCCAATCAAAGAGCAAAAACCAGGGCCCACATTTATGAAATCCATAATCCTCTTCTCTGCTCACAACGGCCACATTTCCATCTGGCTTTCATCTCATGGTGTGGGGCTTCCCACCAGGTACAGATGAAAAGTTAGAAGACTCGTATGCGTTTCCAAGAGCAAAGCTATGTGGTTGCCACTCAGCATTTCCTGGTGAAATGCCAAGAGGTCTGCAAAAAAAAAAAAGTTAACATTTTCTAATTTGGAGTTGTTGGTGGTGTTGGTTAAGTGTGTTTGTTATTCACCGCCTGACAGAAGGCCCATCTCTTTTTCTTTCTGATATTCATAAACGAGGAAAAGACATACTTTCGGTTTGTTAAAGTTTATTTAGATCGATACAGTGCAGACCTGTCTTGCACGCTCTCAAGAAAACAGAAAGAAATCATCCAAAATCCTTCATGATTTTCACCTTGGAACCTTCTATTCTTATTCAAAACCCGACAGAGGTATGGACCGCAGAAAAGCTTGCAGGCAGCCCACTAAGAGTTGTTTCTCCGTGGCCCTCTCACAGAGAACTGAGAATGTGTGGCTCGATCCCACAGCCTCTTTGCTCTTAAAAAGAACGTCAAATTCCCCAGAGACTTTCCAACGCCCCCGGAATAGAACACTCTCCGCTCTGCCTGTGGATCATTATCTCTTTTACATTTCATCTTTATATTCACTGGGTTCACACACAGGGCATCTACACAAAGAGGCAAATAGCTGCTTCTTAAAAGACACCAAATTTAGTAATTCTCTCAAGTCTACTGGCACACATCTAGAAAGTCATATTTTTACAAGGCTTCCTTAGGTTTCCATTGGTCCTGTCATTTGAGAACACACATGCTGCATCGCCTGTAGCCTCAAGCCAAACTACATCTGTAAACTACCAGAAATCTTTGTTATAGGAAGACAAGAGTCAACGCAATTGAACAACGGGCTATACTGGGTGAGCCTATACAGACAGGCGTGGACTCATTTGGATCCCCCTCGAGCATCTCCCAAGCACCAAGCTGCTAAGTGAGAAAGGCCGATGGAGCTGCAGGCTTGCGGCGGACTCCAGGAGCCTTACCTGTTAATATGAGGTTACTGTAGGTGTTGGAGAATTGCTCCTTGAGAAGAACGAGGTGCATCTGAGCGGCCTTCTCCCTCTGGAGCTCCAACATCACATCGGGATGCTGGGCAATCTTGCAGCCCTTCTGTTTATCCAAGGCAACGTCACTTCGAACAATGTCTACAAAAAGAAAGAAAGAAGGCAGGCAGCAAAAGCAAAACCAAGGACGACCCCCGTAAAGGCGTGTTGCCCCCCCCCCTCTCTTCTTTCTTTTGATGGTGGATCGGGTGGTCTCCTTTCTCTAAAAGAGGGTGAAAACTTAGACGACCAGCATTTTCATCAGACGGAAGAGATCCAGAGGGACTAGAACTGACGGTTTCTCCAACACTAGAATTCCAAACCAAACTCACTGCCATGGCGGCGACGCCAACTCACAGAGACCCAATCATACGTCCAAGAAATGCCTGCGCATTTCTAAATTCTTTGGAGATGTTTGCGTTTCCTAGCTCTCTCTGGCCTCAGTTAAGATTCTCCTTCCTCCAGTCTCATTCTCAGCCCACTTCCGGGATGTATTTGCCATATATACTCGAGTATAGACTGACCCAAATATCAGCCGAGGCGCCTAATTTTACCACAAAAACAGCATTAAAAATGTGCTGACACACTCAGCTTATACACGAGTATATACGGTACCTCCAGGCCTCTTTCTTTGTATTTTTTTACCATTGCCCATACGAAAAAATAAGACAAGTGCCTGAACACTTGTGACAGAGAGGCCATGTCCTCTACCTCATGCCATTGGACCCTTAGGTGTATCCAGGACCCTTAAGCTATTTTAAAATTCACCCCTCGACCAGTCTCGTTTCCACTTGGGGCTACCATTTTGTGAGTGAGTTGTGATGTTCCTCTTGCTGATGTTCCTGGACCTCTATTGACCGGAAAAGCACTCTGTCAGCCCCGACTAGTCTGGGGGTCTCTGGTGTGAGCACAAGGGGAAGGCCAGCGTCTCTCTGTAGATCTGCCTCTCTACCAATTATCTTCCCATTAGCAACAGGCTGCTTCTTATTCTTCAGTGTGATTTTACTCAAAACAGATGTGCTCCAAAAGACAGCTTTTCTCAAAAAGAAACATTCATCTAGAAGGCTTCCCACTCAGCAGGGAGCTTTCATGCTCGGGAGTTATTTGTTTATTTTTGCAAATTAAAGCATAATTCAGGTAGTTCTTCTGGAAACAAATGATCCTGTCAACAGCCGTCTAGATGGCAACTCTCAAAATGATAGAGCGCTAAGAATCTCACTGAAGAATTTCGTAGAAAGAGCTTCCAACTAGCCATTCTGCCACCATGGGCACCAATGGATTTGGGTGAGGGAACGAATAAGAAAGGTTGGGAGTACTAACAGTTGACTCCTGAAGCAATGATCAACGACACCTACGAAATTTAGGACATGTAGCATGAGGAGCAGGACAACCTGCCGGACCATAATCTTCAGAGCCATCACTGAGCCCTAAACCCAGCCCGGAGAGGCATGAACGAGCCCCGGAAACATTACACGAAGTGAAATAAGGCAGGCACAAAAGATCAAATCTTGTTGGGCTCCATTTATACAAATATCTGAAAGACAAAGTATAATGGCAGACAGTATATTAGTGGATACCATGGGGACAAAGGGCAATGAGGAGTTATTGCTGAATGGATACAGATTGTCTGTTTGGGGATGAAAACATTTTACATGTAAATAGTGGTAATGGTTGCAAAATCTTAAAGGTCTACTGCAAGTAAAAAAAAAAAGGCAGTCTATAAACCAACATACAGTATGATGCCAACTGTGTGACATTCTGGACGTGGCAAAACTGTAGAGTCATTGGAAAGATCAGTAGTGGCCAAAGGGGCAGGGAAGGATGACTAGGTGGAACACAAGATACTCTTTTAGGGCAGAACTACTATAGCGGTGGACACATGAGAGACATTAAGCATTTGTCAAAATCCACAGGACTAGATGGCACAAGGGAGCCCTGATATAAATGATGGGCGTTAGTTAATAATAACGTATCACGATTGAGTCATCAATTGCAACAAATGTACAGCGGGAATGCAGGATGTTAACAGGGGAAACAATGGGAGGGGCTGGAAATGAGAACATTCTGTTCTTTCTGCGTGATAGTTCTGTAAACCTAAAACTGCTCTTTAAAAAAAATAAAATCTATTAATGAGAGAGAGAAGCCCAGATGTAAAATACAAACCCGTGACTACGAGGGTTAGGGTGGGTGGCACACAAAGATCAGCCAGATGTGGAAATGGTCCTCATTAATTTGTAGATGAAATCGGGAGCTGGCTGGATATAATGCAGTATTTATGCCTAGGCATATTTAGGCCAATTTCTAAAGTGAAATCACTTGACAAAAGCAAGTAACTAATTTCATAGATTTTTCTGAAGCTTACATGCAAAATTAGAATACGCTAATTCAAAGATACACGTGTGCTAGTCCTTAAAATCATCCAATAGTAGGCGTAGGAATAATAGAGTTTACATCTATTTTGATTACATTCTACAAAGCTTTCAAATCCCATGAAATCTATCCAACCATCCTATTAAAAACACGGGGCAAACATTGTTGATCAGCTGACTCATACTGGAAACACAATTCTGTCTCTAATAGAGAAAATGAAGAGCAAAAAAAAAAAATCCCAGATTACCTTGCAGCAATAGGTGGCTATGTAATGTAGGTCTGGCCTATGAGCCACACGTGGACTTCCTTTGCCAACTTAAATGCAAAACCTCACTAGGAAAAAATAGCTTTTCCCTTTAGCGTCTTGATTTGTCGTATTCTTTATGTGTGACAGAGAGCGGGTTTGAATTATAAGAACCATTTTATGTCTGGATTGTTATAAGAGCTGTAAGAGCTCCCAATAAAATGGTTTCTTAATTTAAAAAAGAACCATTTTGGGGTGGTTAGGCAAGAAGTCTTATGGCAAAAGACACTGTGGTTGATGGTGTAACAGAAAGAGTCTAATACCCCAATATGTTTTTGGAACTACCATCTTGTACTAGATTATCCATCTCTTGATTGCTTGTTATTTGAAACAAATGCAAAATGTATATAAGCCTCTGGCAGTCAGATTACCTGTTTTTGCAATTCTAGTAAAAATGAAATGCTATTACCTCTAATTCATAAATAATGAAATGGACTTCCATTGTGGAGCTGAAACAACTTGTTCAGGTTCACATAGTGTGGCCAGACTCAAATCCAGAAATTTTCAAAGTTAAGTCCTGTGCTCTTTCCACTAAATCCTAGAAGTTATTCCAAGATATAAACTCATTAGCTTAATAAAGGTAATGCAGTAAATAAGAGCAAGGAACTAAAAAAAGATATATCAAGTTATACTGTTACAGCAGTATACAGTCTATGGACTGTCTACCCAGAAAAGATTACAAGAGTTGTAGCCCAATCCAGTGTAAAAGCAAGAGAAAGTTGTTATTATTCTAAGATCTTCTAATAGAAGTAAAACTCAAAGAGTAGAATGCCTACTACGCTTCTACTTTCTGTTTTATAAATAAATGTAATAAATAGAGCATTAGTAATGGTAGCCAGGCACCATCTAGTTCTGATCTCAGGGCTGTGGGATGGAAGCTGCATGATCCATTAGTCCATTAGACTAATTATTCCCATCGGGCTTTCAATTTACATCAATCTTCTTTCCTATGGATAGGAAGAAAACAACAAACCCTAGTTGCTACTCACCTAACTAGGATATAGCACATCGTCTTTGTGAACTACATTAATTCAACGAGCCTTTGTGTCTGTAAGACAATGGTCCTGAACCCCCAGGCCCAGAGACTCATTCCCTAGAGGCATTTGGTTCTATTTAAGGCACTTTCATATTTGTTCCTGGTATACCACCAAGCGCATTGATAGCTATACTTGTAGCAAAGGTAAATAGACATGTGCATATAGTGTCTATCAACCATTATCTATACTTATGGGCATACATAGATACTCCCACACTCCCTCCCATACCTGTTCAGCCAGGATGTCTATAAATGCACCTACTCATAGATCAATTATGAAGGACAGTGTATATAAAATATTTTTTAAAGTTTGCAGAAAAAAAGTAATTCCATACTAACTTGTTACAAAACATCTGAACACATTTGAGGTACTAAGAAGGATATGACATCAGTTTGATGTAGCAGAGCAACATGCAAAACTGAAGCAAAGGCAAATGTCAAATTTATGGTAAAGCTTGGCTTGAAGAATGGTGACATCACTGATGTACAAAAAGTGTATGGGGCCAATGGCCCAAAGAAATCAGCAGGCTTCCAAAGAGATGACCTGTGTTAGGAAGGGGAAAACCAAGGTTGAAGATGAAGCCCACCGCAGCAGACACCCGCATCAATTACGAGACAAAAATTAATCTGGTCTGTGCCCTGGTTGAAAAGTACCAACAGTTTACAGCAGAAACAATAGCCAACATCATAGACATCTCAACTGATTCTGCTTACATACTGCAATTGAAAACTTAATTTGAACCAACTTTCTGTTTCGTAAGTACCAAACTCTTACACCCTGATCAGTTGCAGGCAAGGGCAAACCTTTCAGTAGAAAATGTAACAAATGGAATCAAGACCCTGACGCATTTCTTCCAAGAACATTATAGAAGATGAAGTTTAGCTTTGCCAGGACAACACAGCAGACACGGCGCCATCAAAGTAATGGAGATCAAGAAGTGGTTGGTATTTTTTATTTTTATAGTTTAATTTCACTTTTCCATGAACATTTTGAAATCCCCTAAAATACCTTGCACTTTAGAAAAGCACATTTCAAAAGTGGTTGAGGGAAAAAACCAAATAAACAGAGTCTTTATTTCCCATGAACATGTTTAAAACTGTATTCATGACTAAGACAAACACAAAGAAGGATACATAACCAAGGTGCACATGGTCCACTGTCTGGAGGAACCGTTAACAACACGGATAATACAATCAACATTCAGAATTATCTTGGCAACCTCGAAACATAGGCTGAAATACCCAAGATGGGAGGTGAAGATATGAACCTAAAATCCTGCATTTATGCTGAAAATTACACAAGATAAGCCAAAAAGACCAGATCAAACAGAAGATCATATATTTAAGATCTGACTAAGATTAGGTTTTAACTGAACGCAAGCTGAGCAAAAGCCGGTGCCTCGATACTGCGACCAGGAAGATTAATGCAAACTTGGACTAAAGGAATAGACTGCGACTATAGCTACACTACATTCCATGCCAGACAAAGGCAGCACTCGAGCCTTGAGGTCAAGCAGACATCATCGCAGACCCTGCTGTGGTCACTGATTGGTAGCAGAGGTAACAGAGGCTGACACTGAGACTCGACGGCTGCGTCTACGGCTACTGTAACGATACACAAAGGGTTTGGCGCTGTGTCTGCCGCGCAGTAAGAGCTCAATAAAGGGTAACTCAGTGCCATCACACTGATTCCAACTCAGAGCAAGACGACAGGTCTCAGAGACTGTAACGCGGTGGTTCTCAACCCTTCTCATGCCGGGACCCTTTCATACAGCTCCTCATGTGGTGGTGACCCCCAACCATAACATTATTTTCGTTGCTACTTCATAACTATTATTCTGCTGTTATGAATCATAATGTAAATATCTGATAGGCAGGATGTATTTTCATTGTTACAAATTGAACATAATTAAACATAACTAAAGCATAGTGATTCATCACAAAACTGTATGTAATTCTATATTATGAAATATTTATTTGTTTCCCAGTGATCTTAGGCGACCCCTGTGAAAGGATTGTTCGGCCCCCAAAGGGGTTACGACTGACTCACAGGTTGAGACCCGCTGCTGTTCTTCTTTACAGGAACACACAGCCAAGGCGCTATTGCCGACCTCGCAGCTAGCAGGCAGTGCCTACTCCACAGTGCCACCAGGATTCAGCCAATAATGAGTATTTATTATTAATACATTTGTTGCTAGCAGTAGTAGTTTTCTGAAGGATATTGATCATCTTGATTGTCTAAGGACCAAGATGAAAAATCATTTTTATTTTTTAAATTAGCTAAGATCAAGGGTGTTGAGATTGGCAATGGAAAAAAGAAAAAGAAAAAAACATGCAGTGGGAGGGGGAGACTTGATTTCGTAAAGAAGAAATAAATTGACTTACTCTGTATAAATCCAGAAAGCCAAACATTATGGGACTAACCAAAAACCAAACATGCTTTTCAGTTCCACATGAGGAAACTTCGTAATAACCGAAGCTGTCATGGAAGGAAAAGGTCTGAGGGAGAGTTGCCTCTCCCTGGAGACAGTCAGACACAATCACACAGGCACATAAAGTGAGCTCGAAGACAGGAGCCCTGGTAACATAGTGGGTTTTGTGTTGGGCTTCGATCCTCATGGTCAGCAGTTTGAAACCACCAGAGGCTCTGCAGCACAAAGACTGGGCTTTCTACTCCTGTAACCAGTTCCGTTCCAGCCTCAACCCCCCAGGCAGTCACTATGAGTCAGCATGGAGTACAGAGATTACAACCAGAGGCACTGAGCAAGACTCTCCCACCCAGGAGCACCAGGACTCAATTTAACAGGGCAGTTAAAGGCTCCAGCATTGAAGTCAAATGAAGCCAAATTCAGTTCACTGCTTTAAAGGCCTTTCCTCGTTTTTAAAAGTCAGAATGCAAACAGCATATTTTAATGTGTTTTCACAGTAATATGAACATATTAAGCACCCAACGAGCACTGGCTGTTTTAGGGGCTGCTAACAACAACATCAAACAATAACTTAAAATGTTCACAAAGTTTTTATTGAAAGATATTGTTCTTCCCTCGGGGTATTTTCATGGTTGTTGTGAGGGTGTAGTCAGGTCTTCTGGCACATACACACTGCTCGAGGCTAAACTGTCCTCATTCTTGCGTACTGAGGGCTGCTCTTACAGCCGCTGTGCCAATCCGTCTCATGGAGGCACTTCCTCTCATCCACTGACCCTCCATTTTAACAGGCATCATGTCCTTCTCCGGGGACTGGTCCCTCCGGATAAGATGGCCAAAGGACGTGAAACCAAGGCCCTGTATCCTTGCTTCTAAAGACCATTCTGGTTATACTTCTTCCAATACAGACTGATTCGTTCTTCTGGTAGTCCATGGAAGATTCACTGTTCTTCGCCAACATCATAATTGAAATGTATCCAGTTTTGTTCAGTCTTCCTTATTCACTGTGCAGCTTTTGCATGCATGTGAAGTGATTGGTCAAGCACAGCTGAGCCCTCAAAGTGACAACGCCTTAAAGGAGGACATTTGTGACATATTTTCCCATTGCATTACATCATCTGATTTCTTAACGGCTGCTTCTAAGGGGGCTGTTTGTGGATCCGAGTAAAATTAAATCCTTGACAGCTTTAACGTTCTGTCCATGTACCATGCTGATTTAGTCCAGTTGTGAGAATTTGTGTTTCATTTTGGGGGTTACATTTCAACCACTTCTGCAAATATCTAAGCCATAGAGTAATAACATTGTTGTGATTTTTTTTCTTTCCTGATATACAAAAGTGGGAAGTTGGTATACTAGACAATCTCTACATTGGTCCTGCTAGCTCACCCTTTCTGCTGATAGTCCTTGCTCTTATGTCACATGGTCAACATAGTTCCAAATGCCACTCCAAATGTAAAGGTATTCATATGAACTCTCCCAACTCTATGCGCTCTCCCTTGATACGTAGTCAGGAATTCCAAGAACACCTAACACATTCCCTAAAGCAGGAGACAAGGAAGCGAGCATCTTGCACCAAAGCTGTTAGGTGCCATCAAGACGGTTCTGATCCATAACGGTACGATGAACAACAGAGCAAAGTGATGGCTAGCATCTAGGAATTATTGTCTGCAATTATTTTTAAGCAGCAAATAAGGCTAACAAGGAAGAGAATAATAGTGATTACATCGTGTGGGGAGGGGTCCCTCTTCTTTCTTCTATACCCTTTCCTTCACCCCTCAATCAACCATTTAATAGCCCTCAATCCTGCCTCACCGCATCACCCTTGGATTACCCTGTTCCCCCTCTTACTTATGCGTGTGCCCAGTTTTGTCCAATCTCTCACCTTTATCTCAATCTCTCAGCTCATCTGCCTGCTCTTACTACACATTGCCTTCAGCACAGAGGAGGTGCTCTGGAACGACGCACTTAGGATGGAGCCCAGGAGGTACAGGGCTTTAAGAGCGAGGTTGCTACCAAAGCACCAGTGGCTTGAACCCACTAGTTCCTCCTGGGGAGGAATCCACTTCTGTGAAGTGTTACGGCTCTGGAAGACCGAGGGGACGGTTTAGTCTATCCTATGAGGTCGCAACGAGTCAGAACCAACATGACAGCAGTGGGTTTGATTTGGATGTATGACCCCCTTATTCTTTTCCTGCCTTCAGTACACACCTATAAAAGCCTACCTTTACAAGTAGAATATCTGACTAATGCAAGTAAAAAAAATCCATGTACAGATGGGAATTGGAAACGCAGGGAATCTAGGACAGATGAGCCTCTCAGGACCAGGGGTGACAGTGGCGATACCAGGAGGGAAAGGGGATGTAGAAAGGGGGAATGGATCACAGGGAGCTACATATAACCTCCTCTCTGGGGGACGGGCAGCAGAGGGGTGGGTGAAGGGAGACGCCGGACAGTGTAATATAAGATACAATAATAATTTATAGTTTATCAAGG
>NW_022103968.1:29708782-29709736 GCF_000313985.2 Echinops telfairi | reverse complement strand
AACAAATGTATAGATGTGCTTTACACAATTGATCTATGTATTGTGATGAATTGTATGAGCCCCAATAAATTGATTTTAAAAATCCATGAATAATCTTCCTCCCCAAAATATAGGTACACAAACTAGGCAAAATCATCAAATACCAACCATACAGACAAGGTTGCCATATAAAATACAGGATATTAGTTAAGTCTGAATTTCAGATAAACAACAAATAATTGCCTATACCAATGATCACCGTGATGGTATAATTGTGATTTTCTTTTGTTTCTTTTTCCTTCAATATTTATTCATTGGAAATTAATGGTAACATATTCCCATAGATTATTGCATTCTACTACACCTACCATTTAATTATGAAGTTCATAGGTAATGAAGTTCCAGAAGTACTAAAACCACACTTCTAAGGATATGCATGGCATAGGGAAACTCCACATGAAAACATGCCAGGCAATCATGTTCCTGGGCCCTGTAAAATTGTGTCACTGTAATACTCTGTTTTGGCTCCTGCCTTGTTTACATTAAACAGAGGATAATTGGTAGATTGTTTTATTGTGATCCGTGGAGGTTACTGACAGTGTTAACCAAGGGTGTGGCCTTCTTCAATTGGTGACTGTGTACCTACTCTCACCTCTGAGAAGGAGACTGTGGTCGTGTTCAACTTCTTGTGCTAACAATGCATGCAGGGCTATGAGGGAGCATCTAAGCATAAATAATATTCATTTAAGCAAAAAAATTATTCATTGGGACTCTATGAGAGAAAAATTCTCTCTTCTCCACTTATTTATTTGCTTAACCATCTGTTTCTATAAGTATGAGCTTGCAGGTACTTATTTTTATTCTATGGGTTTTAATCAACATTTATTCTATGGGTTATAATCAGTATTTATTCTATGGGTTATAATCAGTATTTATTCTATGGGTTATAATCAGTATTTATTCTATGGGTTATAA
>NW_022103968.1:29667267-29708682 GCF_000313985.2 Echinops telfairi | reverse complement strand
TTATTCTATGGGTTATAATCAGTATTTATTCTATGGGTTATAATCAGTATTTATTCTATGGGTTATAATCAGTATTTATTCTATGGGTTATAATCTCCATTCATTTTCTTGGTCCCAGTGCTCTCGCTCTGGCCATTGGCAGCTCTTTTTGGAGACATGGATGGTTCCAGCCAAGGAAGTGCAGGATGAAACTGGGCATCGTGTGATACCAGAAACTAAGAAAATGTTGTCTTGTTTTGTTTGGTTAAAGGACACCAAAACCCCCAATTCCTTTTGTTGGAGGACGGTATTTCAAAATACCGTCCTTGCTACCGCACTGTGTATGCTCCTTGCTACAGCAGCTTTGTGGAAAAATACCTGCTCTCGTAAAGACTCCAGCCTGGGGAAACCTACAGGGTATAGAAACTGCTCTAGCCTACAGGGTTGCTGAGTGAGAATGGAGTCAATGGCACACTGTAACAACAACGGAAATGCTGCCTTGAATTCTTCTCAAAAGATAGATCTAGCAAGCGTATACATGGCTACTAAGCCCTGGTGGGTACTGGTCATGTATTGGGCTGCTAACCGCACGGTCAGCAGCTGCTCTGTGGGAAAGAAATGAGGCTTTCTATGCCCAAAAAGAGTTACAGTCTCGGAAACCCACTGGGGCAATTGTTAATGGGCCACTCATGAGTTGGAATTGACTCAATGGCACTGAGGGTTTTTTAAATTAATTCACACACACCTCTCTATTTCTGTATCTATCTATCTATATAATATTGGGGGTTGGGGTGGTTGATTATTCTCATATGGGAGTGGGTTCAGTTCCACACCTGAAGGATGATTAAGGGCTGCAGTCTTGGGAAGGTCCCATCTGACCAGTAAGCCTGGCCTACTTTGTGATTTTTCATTCTGTTCGCATTCTCCCAATCGAGCCAGGACCTTTTCATGAAATCCTTTTCAGAGCAGTTGGTAGTGGTAGCTGGACACCATCTAGTTCTTCTGGTCTCTGGGGACTGATGCTGTGTGGTCCATTGGACTAATGGTTTCCATCTATCCTTCTATTTCATCAGTACTCTTTCCTCCAGATGGGGAGAACCCGGGAGTGGCCCCCGCTCCCACTCACCGAGACAGGAGATCGAGCACTGTCCTTGGGGGCTGTGGTGTGCCTTCTTTCATAAGCCTCACATCGTTGTTTTCTTTCACTCAGGAATTTCGGCCCATCTTACAGTCAGGGACACTGACTGCTTGTTCCCGTTATCTTTCCAAGGAGGCTGTACAGTGAAAAGCCTTGGAAGATATAGTGTCTCTCTCCAAAGCCAAGCCCAGGCATGCTTGCTCCCGGATATAGTCATTATTTCTCTCCAAAATAAATACTAATCATGCCCATTGTAAAAAACTCAGGAACCCTAAACTAGGAGTTACTCTCCTATAATGTAAAATGTGCCATGGACAGGGATCAGCTAGCCCTCTTCCTGTTGCGCTATGGAAACTGGGGCTCAGAGGACCATGCAGAGAGAATGACTATTACTCTGATGGCTACTATTGTTGTGAATACCAGCACTTTGTATCTCACACAGAGGCCTCCTATCTCCTGTCAGAGCCAGTCTACCCGGTTAGTTTGCAAATGGTGGAACATCTCGGGCTCTTCAAAGTTCCTGACGCGATTATTCCAGGTAGAATCTGAAGCACAGAGGGATCCTGGAGGGATCCTGGAGGGATCCTGGAGGGATCCTGGAGGGATCCTTGGCTGCTTCCTGCTTTTAAAGGGACTACTTCTAACATTTCATCATGATACACAAAATTAATTTAGCTTCTTCAGATGAATGGGCAGGGTTAATTGTTTTTCCTAATTGTTTTTCCTAATTTCGGGAAATGTTGCCTTGATGGACGATAAGAGTTGGTCCAGCCTCCAAAGCCCCTCTCCATGGAGCAACCAATGGTGGTTCAGGCCGGGCAGGTCTCCATCCTGTACTGCCTGGGAGGCCTAGAACTTGCTTGGCCCCGATCCCCACCCATGAGAAGCCGACAGCATTTTCCCCCATCTCAAAGATAAACAAACACTCCCAATTGCTTCCAGTGTTTTCTAGAGGAAGGGTTAGCTTGGTTTCTCCCCAGGAAGAGTCAGACGATAAGTACTTCCGCTTTGCAGGCCACCCAGTCGCCCTCCCAACTACTCAATTCTGCCGTGCGGCTCAAGAACAGGCACAGACAGGATGTGCATCAACGGGCATGACTGTGTTCCAGCAACACTGTACCAAGACAGAATTTGGTCTGTGAGCTATCCCTTGTTGACCTCTGAGGGATAAAGGGACAGGGGAGTTCCCTCAAAATTCAAAGACCGGAAACTGAGGCCTGGCATGATGTTTTTTCCAAGATTGGGCAGCCACGTTGTACCAAGTGAGCTCTAGAACCCAGGCCCCCAGACCACTGGCGTTCTTTCCACTACGTCACTCGGCACAGCAGGCGACACCCTGTTCGACTCTGTCTTGGCAAGTAACTGTGCCCACCGCTATTAAATGGATGCCAACCAATATGGACATGTGGCAGATGCCCATGGATAGTCAAGTCTCTGCTTCAGCTCCCTCTTCTGGGCCTTGAGCTGCCCCAGTTCTGCATGGTCCCAGAGGAAGGCACTACGGTCCCATGTCAAGGATCTTCCAAAGCACTCAGTACCACTGGGCTGCAGACTGAACCCAGAAGCAGAACATTTCTAGAACTCAACATGTCACCCATCTACTAAATATTTCTGGGGGCCTCCTCAGTGTGGACTACAGCCCTGGTTGTTTCATTTGTAACATTTGGACTCATCACAAACCACCTGCAGACGATTTCCTTGTGAGAGCCTCCGCCACACCGGACCTACTGCAAATGAATCTATACAAAACACCAGCACGTATCACACCGCCTTCGTATGGCTCATCTCCAAGGGCTGAGATCCCATCTGCAAAGACAGTTTTCCAGTCTTACTGATTCTTCACACGCATGCTCAATACGTTACCTCAATGGAAGGAATGCATGGCCGTGCCTCGCTGTCAGCAGGACAGCACACAGTTCAAAGTTGACGTTAGTTCTCGGAAGAGGACGGGGCTCAGACAAGAGCAGCTACCTAGCCAGCCTAAGCCAAAACCACTTGCTGGTTCCTTCAGCGCCTCCAGAGTCATCTGAACACATAACTTGGAGGAATTCACACATCGGATAGAATATTGGCTATATCCCCTAAAGTTCTTTCAAGCCTAAGACTTAGAGATTCTGAATTCAGGAAAAAAAAGATTATTGCAGTCTGAAAAAGCTAAAAAAAAAAGTCAAAATAACTAAGCCCACCGCCTCTGAGTAGAGTCCTAGAAACTCTGGGTGGATTCTCCAAGACTGAATTTGCATGGCTGTCAATCGCCTCGCCTTTCTCCCAGGGAGTGATGCGTGGGTTTGAAATGTCGACCTTGAAGCTAGCCAACCAATGCCTAAGCCACACCACCAAGACGACTTAAAGTTAAAGAAGCCCTCAAAGAAGTTAATACTCTGTCGTTAAAAATAAGGGTAGATGGGAAAGAAAGGACAGAGGTCGAGGCAGACACCAATACAGCTCTGCACCCATGGGCTCCTCTCTTTCTGCTCACCTCTAAATACTAAGAATCACTTGGTTAGGCAGAGTTTCTGTTTATGATAATGAAGTGTTTGGGAAACAAATAATGTGACCACTGCAAAATATTGTGAGTATAAATTAATGCCATTGACTGGCACATTTAGAAATGGTTAGACTGGCATACATACATACACACACACACACACACACACACATACACACACACAAATTTACTTAGAAACTCTAGGCTTTTCCCTACATCATGAGGCCCCTAAACGCAGAGACAACCTTGCAAGAGAGTTTCAGGTGGCCGCACCAAAGCAGTATTCATGAATACCCAGTAGAGCCCATAGCATATCTGATCCTTTAGGAACATTCATTTTCTGTGGGAATTTGTTGGAATCTAATGTCTGCAAACCCTTTAGAGCAGGGGTTCTCAGCCTGGAGGTCAAACGACCCTGTCACGGTGGTCGCCTAATTCATCACAGTAGCAAAATGACAGTGATGAAGTAGCAACGAAAATAATCTTATGGTTGGGGGTCACCACCACATGAGGAACTGTATTAAAGGGTCATGGCATTAGGAAGGTTGAGATCCACTGCTTTAGAGGTTAAATGAATGACAGGAGATGTGATGAATGACAAGAGTCAACAATCAACTGTAATAAATCCTCTTTATTAAGAGAAGAAATATTTAGAATAAATAATGTTTAGGCACTGGATTATGATATTCAAGCACTAAATTATGGGGTCAGTAGGACTTGCCCTCATTCTGTACCTGAAACTAAGTAACTTATCTCTTTGAGAGTTGACTTTCTCCCACCTTGATATGATTAAATTGACTAGAAGTAGCCTGTTTATATTCCTGGCTTATAATTTTCATGTATTATAAATTCTCCAAAGGGTAATATACAATTCAAAATTGCTAACTGTTGTCAACTATCAAAGCTAATCAGAAAACAAAACAGAGTTCTAAAGAAATTTAAAACAAAGGTTTGGCCAGCTAAACTTTTTCTAAGAATTTGTGAACTTTCATCATTCCTTGTCTAACTTGGAGAAAAACCAAATGTCCTCATGTGGATGGCTTTGGAGCCTCCTAGCGGTAGCCTCAGGGGACCTGCAGCGCTGAGAGTCCAGGGAAGGACTGGGTCTTCAGGAGAGAACACCAATTATGTACATCGGTGATCAATTCAAACACACACATCAACTCCTACTAAGTGCTCAACACACTCTATTGGGCTACACTGACTAATAGAAATGCAAAGATAAATAAATGTTGGTCCTGGTCTCTTGGAGTTCACAACTTACTGTAGAGGCAAACAGCTGAACTAATTCTGAAACTCTGTGGGACACATTTCTAGCCTCCCTGCCACCAGGTCAATTCTGACTCACAGCGACCCTGTAGGACAGAGTAGAACTTGGGAGTAGAAAAATTCATCTTTCCTCTGCGGAGGGGCTGGTAGAGTGGAACTGCTGGCCTGGAGGCTAGCAGCCCCACACGTGTCACCCTCTATACCACCAGGGCTCCACACTCAGAGTAAATAGGGAAAGGGGATAAAGTCAGGGGGGTGGCCTCTGAGTCAAACATTACAGACAAGTATAAATCTACCTGGTGGAAACCCGAATGCATTACCTATTCTCATGCCGTTACTAGTTGTGGTTCCTTAGTTTGGAATGCTCCCTTTTCCACGGCACAGTAGTTACAAGTTAGGCTGCCATCCCCAAAGTCAGCAGTTTTAAATCACCAGCCACTCCCTCGGGAAAAGATGGGGCTTTCTACTCTGTAGAGTTACAGTCTTGGAAACTCGCAGGGGCACTTCTACCCTGTCCCGCTGGGCCGCTAGGAGCTGGCACCAACTTGAAGGCAATGAGTCTGGTTTGGGTTGTCATTCATAGAAGACTTCCCGAGTGGAGAAGGTGATGAAGGCACTTAGCAGCTAACCAAGAGGTTGGAGGGTTCAAGTCCACCCACAGGCACCTCCAAAGAAAGGCCTGGCAATCTGCTTCCAAAAAGATCGGCCACTGAGAACCTGATGGCACAGTCTTCCTCTGGCAAACATGGGGTCATCACGAGGCAGCACCGGCTGGATGGCAACCGGTTCAACGGGTATCATTCATCCAACACTGAAGACGAGAAGGGGTGAAGTGGAGAAACCAACCGACCAGACCAAGCTCGCTCCATGAAGCTGATTTTGACCCACAGGGACCCAAGGTGACAAGAGTAAACCAGCCCCTGTGCATTTCAGAGACTATAAATCTTTTTCTCCAACAGTTTTATTAGCACTTCATCCGCATGCCATACAATTCAATAATTCCATCCTATCAAGAGGGGTTGTACAAGCAACACCACATTCAATTCTAGAACATTTCTTGTATTCAGTTAGTCATGTGATTTTTTTTTCTTAATTGTGGCAAAACTATACTCAACAGAACATGTTCCGATTGCACAACGTCTACATGTATAATTCAATGCCATTGACGATACATACTCTTTGTGTTGCACAGCCATTACTGATACCCTTTTCAAATGATTCCACCGCCATTAACATAGACATAATGCCCCCTAAGAAACAACTCTTGTCTCTTTCACATTATGGTAACCTTTGGTCACGTTTGGCTTCTTCTTTTTTTTTAAGTAGTAGTAGTTTTCTTGATACAGAATTCACCTATCACACACGTCCATGGTAAAACTGCTTTTTAAAAGAATTGGAGACAATGAATCCTGACAGGAGTAGAAAGCCTCCTCTTCCTGCAGAGGAGCAGCTAGTGGCTTTGAACTGTTGACCTTGCAGTTAGCTGCCCAACGTGTGACCTATTAAACCACCGGGGCCCTTCAGTAGAGAAGCGAGCTGGTAAACGCAGACCGGGAGCCAACTTGAAAGTAGCTTTGTGGTTTGCGTCTGGTTATGCCCCAGACTCTGGAGATACCCGAGGCTCTGGATCTACTCTGTAAAAAAGTGACCTACTCTGATAGCAATATGAAGAATATATAACTGGGGCACAGGGAGAATCATAAAATTGTCAGAGTAGTCCAGAAAAGAGGTAACAAGGGCCAGCAGACCAGCCACACATTTTCCTTATTACACATTCCTTGACTTCATCTTCTTTTCCTATTTATTTTTAAGACACCCACTACAGGGCTTTGTTTTGTTTTTCAGTGTTTTTGTTTGTCTCCATAGGAGGCTGTCAACCCCATGAAGACAGTGACCAACACTTAATCAATAAATGTAGTCACTCTGGCAGAAAGGAGGAGTCTAGGGGCAAAACCAGCTAATCCTGTTAGCCAATTAGAGATGGGAGATCGTTGCCAGGTGCCGTGGAGTGGATTCTGACTCGCCGTGACCCGATGTACAACAGAACAATGTACAACATGGCCCAGTCCTGAGCCATCCTCGCAATTGTTCTTACATTTGAGCCCATTATTGCAGCCCCTGTGTCGATCCTCTTGTCCAAGGCCTTCCCCTTTTTGGCTGCCCATCCATTTTACCAAGCAGGATGTCCGTGTCCCAAAGACTGGTCTTTCCTGATAACATGTGGAAGGTATGAGAGACCGAGTCTCACCATCCTTGCCTCTAAGGAGCACTCTGACTGTACTTCTTCAAAGACAGATTTGTTGGTTCTTTTGGCTGTCCACGGTACCTTCAATACTCTTCACCAGCACCTCAACTCTGTCTTCCTTAATCAGTGTCCAACCTTCGCATGCATACAAGGCGATTGAAAACACCACGGCGTAGGCCAGGAGCACCTTAGTCCTCAAAGTGACTCCTTGCTTTTCAACAGTTTAAAGAGGTCTTGTGCAGCAGATTCATTCAAAGCAATGGATCTTTTGATCTCTTGCTTGCTGCTTCGTGAGCATTGATTGTGGATCCACGCAAGAGGAAATCCTGGACAACGTGGATCTGTTCTCCATTTATCGTGAAGTTACCCACTGGTCCAGCTGTCAGTATTTTGTCTTTACATTGAGTTATAATCCACACTGAAGGCTATGATCCTTGATCTTTGTCGGCAAGTGCTTCTCACTCTCGGCAAGCAAAATTGTGTCATCTGCACATCCCAGGTTGTTAATAAGCCTTCCTCCAGTCCTCAGGAAAAAATGAGAAACCAAAGTTTTTGCTTAATAAAGAAGGTAGATGTCTTTAACCAATATTGGTTCCCTATCACCAATATAGAGAACACAGGAGAACACAGACAATGAGCGATAATGAGGAGCGCTAGTCAATTTTATTTGGGATACAAATTAGATAAACCACCTCAGAAAACCAATCTAGTTTCACTATCAGTGGGAATTGACTCAAAAGAAGTGGTAGTCAGGCTAGCAGGAAGAAACAATGTACACCCCAACTTACTTTATGATGCCAGTATTCTTCAAATTCCAAAAGTAGACATAGGCATTCTAAGAAAGAAAAAGTGCAAGCCAATATTCCTTATGAACAAAATACCAGCATCTTTTTTTAAAGAAATAGACATGCTGATATTAAAATGTATATGAACTTGCAAACGACATTAAAGAGGAAAAACAGAAAGAATAAAGGACTTATATTACCTCATTCCCAGGTTTTATAGAGCATCAGTAAGCAAGACAGTGAGATGGTGATGAAAAGATAAACAAATAGATCAGTGGATGAGAATAAAGAATCCAAAAACAGATACAGATATATAAATATATGCGGGTTAATTTATTTCAGACAAAAATGACTAAAGTAATTCAGTGAGAAAAGAACAGTCTTTAGTCTTTCAACAGACGGCACTGGACAACTGGATATCCATGTGGAAAAACAAACGGATCCTTCACACACACAACGTGGAAAGTACACAGAAGAGCTAAAACTATAAATTCTAGAAGTAAGCAGAGAGCAATTTAGTGGTTTTGTGTGGTGTAGTTAATTACTTAATGTGACCCTTCTAGCCATGGTTTTTCTACTTTGTGAAGTACTCTTAAACCTTCGCTTCTAGACTTGTGGGTAAAGTCCCCTTTTGGAGTGATCGGTTATCCTAACCAGACAGGATTAAGGCAGATGTATCCTGAGTCCCGACCTTCTTAGAGGGGGTGACTCAAAGTCACCCTCCTTCGTTTCTTTGGGAGGATGGTCCGCAGATTAGTCATCACCTTTAATATCCAGGTTAAAACAAGACCAGATTTCCTGTTTGAAGCTTTTCACATCCTAGGCAAACCACCCGCTTCCTGCCACGTTGAGAAAAGTAGGTGCCTGGGGTCACAGACCCCGCTGAGACGAGGCCAGGCTCTCCTACGATACGCAGGAAAGGTCAGTGTGTCCTCTACCTAACCTCTGGAGGCCAGAAAGCAAAGACTACACCTCCCGTAAAGCCGTGGCTATAAGGGGACACCATCTTTGTGACACCTGCTTCCCATATAGAGTCACTTAGTAACGGACACCGCTACAGCCCTAAAAGACCACTGCCCAGGGCTCTGGCCGCCACCTTGGTGACCTGGGTCCCAGGTGTTCCTTTGCTTAGTTCAGCAAACAAGCCCTTATTTCGTTTTCAGACATTTTGCATTCTCTAGAGCTTCACAAAGCAACCTTAGTGAAGTTCATCTTCTCGTATATGCCTGGGTCTAGCGATTCTACTCCTAGGTATTTATACCAAAGGACTGAAAGGTAAGTCTATGAAAACACTTGCACAGAAATGTTCAGTGGTTTAATCGTAACAGTTGAAAATGGTAAGAAATGAAATTTCCATCAAGTGATAACAGGATAAATAATGGTATGGTTACTCAATGAAATACTGCTCAGAATAAAAAGGAATAAACTACTAAAACATGTAAGGTTTAGAAATATCTAAAGCACGTAAGAATTAGTACACTTTACTCAATAAAGCTGATCAATAAAAAGGGGGTTGAGAAAAGGGATTTTTTAATTGTTTGCAAAAGCTGTCAATTGTCTTACTCACAAAGTAATTAAATAAACTTGAACCCCCAGCAAATAGTGCAATACACTGGTTATTATCTCCTCCTGCTCCAGAAGTTCAAGCAAGACACTTAAGAAAGCCATGACAAGCAAGAGAACATGTGGGGCAAAGGGGGAACTGAAGAAGGATCCGGAAGGCAGGGTAAATCCGGGATCGCCTCTGGACAAGAGACACAATCCACATGTTTTTAGGCTGCTGAAATGGAAACTAATTTGCAAAGATGAGAAGCTATCTTCTTGGAGAACCCCCCAGTGCCTCGTGGACCCACGTGAACTAGTGTGTGTGCATGACTTTGTCGTTTTGAGGAGTACTACTAGAAATTCCACTCTCCCTTCTTTCCAAGAATCCCGCTCCCCCACATGACTCTTCCCCCTTTTAACACAACAGGAGACACCTAATTAACTTTCTGCCACACAGGACTGGCATCCCAGCAAACCCAGCTGCGTGGTGGCTGACCCAGCATTGCTGGTGAATGTTCAAAGTAAACATGTTTGCAGCCAATCTGGGATGGTATATTTCTAAGAGACCAGAGGGAGCTCTTAAAAATAATTAACTCCTCTGGACAAACTGTCCATCCCATGGAAGTTTTTCAGTAATGAGTATCAGACCACGGATCTTGCTGTAGCTGAGCTTATTTAGCATACAAGGAGACTGCTTCTGCATGTCTCATGCAGAGTTTCATAATTTTTATTTTCACTGGCTTCTGACTTCTGATAGTTATATAAACAGGCCAAGAAAGCAAAACACACGTGAGAGTAAGTTCAAACGGAAGACCCCACGTTTCCCCCAAAGGCAGTAGCACTGACTTATCTCTCCTCGTCCACATGTCAGAGGAGACGGTTGAAGAGTAAAAGGCCCTGCGCTCGGGAGAGGCGAGGGCCTTGTTACAATGCGTGGCCTTGCTTAAGTGTCTCTGTCACTGTGGAAACGCTCATGAACTGCTCTCCGCTGCAGTGTGATGAGCGCCTAGTGGGAGACACATACAAAATGACATCAGACCCACATGAAGGCTAGGGTTGGATTCCAAAGCGAGGGTCCTGAAAGAACTCACTTTACTGCACGATACAGATAACCAATTCCATGCACAGCAACATTTCCAGTGTTGTGTTCTTTGCCTGTTTATGTATGTAGAAACTAGTCTTCTGAATGGCCTGGGTTCTAAAGGGCGCAGTGCCTCATTTGGGGATGCCATTGAAAGATCGGAGGCTGTCTTGCCTTCTGAATTAACTGACCACTGTACTGGGTTGGAGAAGCCCTGGTGGTGTAGTGGTTACCAGTTCGCCTGCAATCCGCGAAGTCGGCAGTTCAAAACCACTAGCCACTCCACGGAAGACAGACGGGGCTTTCTACTCTTGTAAAGAGCCCCAGTATTGGAAACTCACAGGAGGCCCTCTGCCCTGTCCTACTGAGTCACTGTGAGTTGGCCTCGAGCCGATGGCAGTGAGTGCTAGGCTGGAAATACAAATGCGCCAGCCGTTCTAAGGGACAAAGAGGCTGCACTCTGCTTCTATCAGGGGGTCTCAGGCTTGAAAACCCTAGGGGTGCGTTTTGACTCTGTTCCATACACTCTCCTTGAGTTGGAGTTGACTGTAAGGGGGTGGGTTTGGGTGCTGGTGGGTAAGTCTTGCTGGCCCTTTGGGCAAAGGGGATCCAAGAACCTGCTCTGGCCAGCTGTGAAAGCCGAGGGGTGCCCCTAACCCTGAGAACTAAATGAGTAGATGCATCTGATGTTTCTGCTTCCCCTCAAGACTGCCTTCTTGCTGGAGAGGCCTTTCTAACTTCATTCAGTACAAGTCCTCCTTGCCCCAGTTCACTTTACTGCAGGGGCCATCTCAAAGACCAGAATGACCGTCATTTCCATCCCCTTACGGAAGGGTCTCGGGGAGGAGACGGGCCCATCAGGGTACAGTATAGCACCAATGAAACATACAGCTTTCCTCTGGTGCGTTAATGCTTCCTCACACCACCACCCCACTCTCATGATCCTAATTCTACCTCACAAAACTGGCTAGATCAGAGCATGTACATGGGGACAGATAGGAACTGGAAACACAGGGAACATAGGACAGATAAATTCCTCGGGACCAATATTGAAAGTAGCGATACCAGGCAGGGAGGGGGAAGGTTGGGGGGGGGTGGGGAGAAAGGAGGAACCAATCACAGCAGCCTGCCTATAACCACCTCCCAGGGGGATGGACAACGGACAAGGGGGTGAAGGGACACATTGGACAGTGCAAGACATGAAAAAATAAAAATAACTGATAAATTATCAAAGATTCGTGAGGGAGGGGAAGGGAAAGGGAAAAAATGAGGAGCTGATACCAAGGGCTCAAATGGTAAGAAAATGTTTTGAAAGTGATGATGGCAACAAATGTATAAATGTGCTTGACACGATGGATGGCTGTATGGATTATGATAAGAGTTGTACGAGCCGCCAATAAATAACTAAATAAATAACCGTCATTTTTTAAATACCCCTCTGCATCCGGGACGGTACTTTTACTGATATGTCCCTCTATAATAGTCAGCATACAGTCAGACAGCCTGAGTTGGCTTTTTTTTTCTTTACCACTTACGTGGGGTGACAATGGTGAAATTACATAACCTCTTTGCTCCTGCTTCGTCCCTGCAGAGCACAGAGCGAATGGGCACGTCCAGTTCGCGGAACTCCTGTGACGATTACAGCAAACGCCCCACTCACTGGCTCAAGTCCGTTCGGCTCACGGATTACATCGTGCTCCTTAACTCTTAGCATCTACTGGTTTTCCTTTGCGGATACAAAACCTAGCACCTAGATAGGTTCGATTATTTGTCCCCAATGGCACAGCTGGAGTTCAACTCCTGGTCTGACTGTAAACCCAATGGCCCATCCCAGACTGTCTCCAAGATAATTCTGATACCCAGAGTGTCTCCTAGCGTGGTCTGTGAAGCACTAATACTTGGCCCTGCTCTTAGAGATGTGCGCTGCAAACAAGTGTCTTCAGAGTTCCTGGAAGAACCCCATTTAACTTGGTTTAAGCCAATGTTTCATGAGAATATTTGACAATTCAAGTATATTTCATGGATATTTGGGATGGCAACAATAGGTTTTGTTTAAAAATCCAAGGACTAACCTACCACAAATAAAACGTGGATGGTGTTAGCATGAATTATGTTAACATGCCCTAACTCCTACGATTAGTATTTACAGCCATCATTTCCTACAATCTTACATATGCTAACTTTATAAAAGCAAAGTTATAAAAACGTAAAACAGCAGCCTAGAAATAATAAATTACTTGGCCAAGGCAACAGAGCCAGAGTAGTAGTCAGTCTACTGAACCTTAGTCTAATACTTTTATCTTGCATAACAGTGGTCTCCAAAGTGAATTATGTGTACATGAGGAAATGAGAGGGAAACATTTGTCTATGTATTTATGTATTCTCATCTGCTATGATTTCTCTTTCCTTGGCTATTACAGTAACATAGCATATTTCCTAATACTCTACGATAATAAGTGTACATACTTTATGAATAAATACACAAACAACATTTGTGGATATACTCAATTAAAAAAAAACTTTACAGAAGAACCATATCACAACAGTGGAGGGTTCAAGCGTCCAGTCCCTGGGCCCAGAGCGCGGCAGGCCACTGCTGCACAGAGGAGAGCAGAGCAGACTGTCAGTGGCCGGGCGCTCCCTGGCTGTGTCTTCCCAATGTAAGCTATAGACCTGTGCAGTCGCTAGAGGATTGTATGTCAACTTGAAGGTGCATGAACGTGTAGGGGTGGAATCCAATCTGTTAATCAGGTCATAGCCTGATGCTGGTTCCCTGGGGGGAGGGGGGGGAGGCGGGGAGGCTTCTCATAAAGAGGATCCTGGAAACCTCCTCCTCTCTCCACTATTCTGCCTTCCTACTTGCTGGGACTCTGGTGGCCACCCGAGAGTGGCCGGTGCCCTGCCACAGCTCCACCCCGTGGAGCCACAGAGCCTGCCTGTGCTCTTCCTGCAGTCTGCCTCACTGCTTGTGGCTGCTGGACTCTGAGCAAGGAGCTTCTGGGCTAGGATCGGACTTAAGGACTCGAATTGGACTGGGCTGGAATGCTTTCTTGACATATAACTACTTCTTGGTATACAGCTCTTTCTTATACATAT
Organism: Echinops telfairi; assembly: GCF_000313985.2. NCBI lineage: Eukaryota > Metazoa > Chordata > Mammalia > Afrosoricida > Tenrecidae > Echinops > Echinops telfairi. The sequence continues at coordinate 29,695,056 of NW_022103968.1, read as the reverse complement.
ATTAAGTGCCACTGGATTTGTTTCTCTAGTCCACCCAGCCTAACACAACCTCCTTGGAAAGATAAAGATGGAAAAACAGTAGTTCTCCTGGCCCACTCCCAACATTAAAATATAAGACTCTTATCATAATGTTACTGAAGTATTCTTTAAACCCACTCTAGGAAAAGAATTTTATTTTTGGTGTTTGATAGTTATTTTTTTAATAATTCAAATGCAAAATTCAAGTTGAAAATGAAATAAATTATATTTAAAATTAAGTTTGAAAACTTGGATATTAAAAAACCTAAGTTTTAAATTACCCAGTAACAAAGGAATAGAATGGATGGTGCTATTTGATTGACATGCTAAATCATCACTAATAACCTGACTATAGCTAAGACTTAAGACACCGTTTCCTTGTATAGAAAATGAAGAAGTAAAAAACTAATGAATGAGATGGTACATTAATGAGCTACTCCCTGTACACTCAACACAGAGCAAGCACTCAATTGCCAGGTCCTGTCCGGTTTTGCCACTTTGTGATGGCTCCCGAACTACCCCTTTCTCTCCCTCACTGCTTCACTCCTGTAAGCCATCCTCATCACACTCTTGTATATCTTCCCTAGTCGCACCTCAGTCTCTCCATCATGAGGCACCGACCACTATTCCATTCTGTCCTGTGAGGACCCATGAGATAAAGCTTCCTAAAACAGCATACATAATTTTCTTCAGCCCAATCCTTCCTTGACTCTATATTGCCTAAAGGTTAAAACCCAAGCCCCTTAACTGAATTCTCAAGATCTCCACAATCTAATGCGAATGTCATCTCCCAAGGAGAGCCTTTTACAGCTGGTCCCCAAGTGACACTGAATATTGGACGTGGGATCAGCCCAAGAGCACAGGATCCCTGTCATTCATCGAGACTCAAACATGAAGCAGTCTGGGAAACCACACACAAAGTTAAGAGCTTCCTTTCCATTCCAAATAGCCCGGTGACTGGAAATTAAAGAAAGGAGCCCAAAGTTAACATGCAGAAATGAGAAAGCCGTGCTATACCCCTTCATTCTCAAGAAAAGCTTTCTTCTCGGCGATTTCCAGAGGCCCGTCCCATTTCCAATAAACCAGGATTGCCAGAAGCAAAGGATGATGTTGATCGCCACGGTGGAATTCATCAGCCCACCCGTGTCTTCTGGATTTCACAGTGCTCACTTCTGGACCCCACCCACAGCCCTCAGTCACAGTGGTAAAGGAAATGAGACCACCGGGGGGAAGCCAGGTGCTGGCAATGTCAGAGTGAATCGGGAGCCAGGCTGGGCACAGAATCCAGGAAGTCTACCCCTCCTCCTCTTTGATTACTGAGAGTTGTCCACTGAGCATTTTGGTCTGTTTTTCGTTTTTCCACCTCTTTTTTTTCCCTTCTAAACAAGTCTTTCAGACAGTAGGACAGTAGGGTGTGAGGGCTCCATCCCATGTAGGCTGTGGCTCCTCAAGACTCTTATGTCTGCATGCGGATGTTCTAGTCTATTCAACTCGGAGATTTTCTGTAGACTCAAGGGCTGTGTTGGTTAACGGGATTGTCCATGGAGATCCAGAAACAGCCACTGAAAGGTCTGCCCTCAAGGTAAGTGAATGAAAGGACTTTGATGCCAATTTTGTTGGTTTCAATACACCACAAACTTCCCCATTCATCCTTTTTTTTCCCAACGAAGATCTGTAGAGCCCCTAGGATGTGCCAAGCCCAGTGCGTGGCATAGAGCGTGCAGTGATTTAAAACACACAAACACCCGCTCAAGAACCTGATGACAGGGACAGAAGTCTACTCCAGGGGGACACATGGGGCGCGCTCTCAGGCATCGTTCTTTATACTCATAGACTTAGTCCCTCGCTGGGTTTTAAATGGAAAGATGCACTAAAACAGCAGCTCAATTCAGGAAAGCCTTTTTTTTTTTTTTACTCTTTACTAAGTACTAACCGAGAAGCCCTGGGGATGCAAAGGGGAAACAGTCGACTATGGCTCAAAGGTTGGGAGTTCGCTCTGCTAGGTCACAGGCAGGGAACCGCCATGGGGCAGTTCTACTCTGGCCGCGGGGTTTCCATGAGTCAGAACCACAGCAGGGCCAATGACTTACTATTTCTTGACATGCTCATCATTAACCTATGACGTAGTTGGTTTATTGTGCCAACCTGGCCGATAAACACATGTGGGGTTAATTGAAGGGCGGAGGGATAAATGGCTCGGTGAGCCTCGCCTTTCAAGTTCTCCGGTTTCTTGCTTTCTGATGGTCGGACCAGGATGCAGCTGCCTTAGCCAGTTCCCTGCTTCAGCTGGCAAGGCTCACTTCCTGCAAGATCTCCCCAAAGAGAAGCTGCATGGACCTACCCAATGCAGCCTTGAGTGCTGGAGCAGCCATGTGGAGACCCTGCCAGCACTGAGATGCTTACACATTCACCAACTCGGCTTTCCTCCTGCAGTCGGCGTCACAGTGTGTTTTGTGAGATGGAGGAGGACTTTGTGGATTGGTGTTGGACATATGGGCTAATGTTGGACTTGTGGGTTTGGGCAGCACCAGGTTGGGATGTTTTCTTGATGCGCACTTAACCTTTATATAAAACTCTCCTATACACGAGTTTCTGTGGATGTGTTTCTCGAAGACCCCAGACTGACACACCTACATCGAAGATTCTGAAGTTGACTGAGGGCACCCCTGGTTTGTTGAAAAGCACAGATCTTAGCATCACCATTTCTGACCGCTAAGGTGTAGTTGCGACTCTATGGCAGTTACTTAGCCCCTTGAAACGTCTCCTTCCTCATCTTTAACATGGTCTCTGTGATGCCTAGATAAGGAGCCCTGGTGATAATGCCCTGGTTGCAGTCTGAAAGGTCAGTAGTTTGAAACCACCAGCCTGATCCTCTGGCTGCAAAAGTCACTCCTGCAAAAAAGTCACAGTCGTGGAAACTCACAGGGGCAGTTCTATTCTGAGTTGGCATCGACCCCACGGCAGGGGGTGGGTAATGCCTAGACCCCCAGGACTGTTGTGAAAACTGCTGTTATGTAAGTACCTTCCACAGGGAGAGCTCTCCAATAAATGCTTATTTCCCATCTTCCCAAGAAATATGTGTCATGGCCACCAAAGAGGAAGTTCCCCCTTGTAAAAAGCCTGGGATAGGCCGTCAACAGTAAGACCAAAGGGAAAGTGGGCAATACCAAAGGGAGTTACCAGGCAAGAAAGAGAGCGGGTCTTGAAGGCTTTATTATACTCATGAACAAGAGAGAGAGAAAAAGAAAAATAAACCAAATTTATTGGCGTGGAATCACCTCAGACTCATCGCGGCCTTCTAGGACAGAGTAGAACTGCCGTCGATGGCTCAGAAAGCAGGCAGCCTCCTCTTCCTCCCGTGCAACAGGAAGTTGGTCGAAAATGCCCGCCTTTCGAGGCATCTGCTGGGCACTTAAGCACTGTGCCATCGGGGCTTCGCATGAACTAACAGGGGTGTGCAAAAAGTTGGGTCCCAAAATGAGGGTGAATTTTTTCCCATTTTAAGAAAAATGAGTTTCTATAAAATAGTCTAAAAAGCAGAGAAGAGGAAAATATCCCCTTAAGGTAAAATATTTTCAGCCCTTACATAGTAAGAATAATAAGAAATTCTCCGACGAGATCAGCGGTAATGAATTTCTTCATAAACAATCTCCGATATAAGATCTTCTAATGATCAAATAAGCCATCCCTCGCCAAGGGCTGTACCCCTCCGCTGCCCAAGACCATAATGTCCATAACTAAGGAAGTATTTCGTTGACTTTTTGGCAAAGAAACAAAGCTAGTTCCCTTTGAGGCACTCCACCCCCATCCGACCCGGACACACAAAACTCTGCTTTGAAGAAAAACCTTACACAGTGGCCTGTCAACGCCAGAGTCAATCAAAGAGGTGGAGGAGGAGGCTTGTGTTCTCCTTTGAGCTCAGGCTTACGTTCTGAGGAAACGTTATCTGAAGAAGGTTTTAGGCACCAGGTAGTAGCCTCACCTGCCTGTTGGGGGAGGGGAGGATCCAGCAAGGAGTATTCATTCCAGACTCTGCTACTATATTGGTTATGTGTCCTTTTGCAAGGTTTTTAACCTCTCTAGCCTCAATCTCCTCTTCCATAAAATGGGAATGACAGAATCGATCCCCACTTCATTGTGCTCATGGGGAGCCTATATATGGAATAAGAGGCACCCATGTCAATGGGACAAGAAAATACTCCCTGGTTTAGAATTAGGAAAGGAGTGCACTAGGATTATTGATCAAGGACTGCAGCCTTCAATATGGATTACAACTCAATGTGGGAAAAAAATTCTCACAACTAGACCAATAGGCATGATAAATGAAGAAAGAATTGACATTCTTAAGGACTTCATTTTGCTTGGATCCACAATCAAACTCTTGGAAGCAGCAGTCAAGACATTGTTCGGTAGCTAGAGTCAGGGACAAGGGGGTTGCCCTTCCCATGCCTGCAAAGGACCCCATAAAGGAGGATGGGAGGAACTCAGGTGACCATTAGACACCGATAAAGACCCTAACTGCACATGCTCAAACTCGAGCCCCCAGCCAAGTGGGAGGAACACCTGAGTGGCCCAAACTAGGCCCGGACCCGGCACATCACCCAGGTGGGCTTAACACAGGCAACAGCGTCAACCGATACCTTCAACCATGCGTCCCCCAGGCAGAGGGTGGGCAGAATAAAGGCAGGAAGCAGCTCTGGGACCTCACTGCTATCCTCTTCCCGAGGCGCTCTCTCCCTTGACCCCTTGACCCTGCGATCCCTCGCCCAGTTCCCGCAGGCGTGGGTACGCTCTTCCACGAGGTTGCTCATGACCAGTGGTGAGGCCCAGCGCGGCTACGCTTCCCTAAAATAATGTGTACTCTGTTGGGACTGTAAAACCTGAAACTTCTCCCATCCTTCATAAAAACCCACTCGGATTACAAAAGGGGATTCGGCATGGAATTCTTTCTCGTGCAAAGCCAAGAACCGAAGGATTACCCACTCGAGAAATCCTACAAAATCAAACAACATACTACACTGAGAAAATCTGCTACACGAGCCCTCTTTACAATGTTCAGTCATAATATACAATATAATAATAAGGGTTCCTAGGGGGCAGTGGGGGGAGGGGTTAAAAGGGAGCTCATATCAAAGAGTTTCAAAAGAAAGAAAATCTTTTGAAATTGATAGTGGTAGCTATTGTAAAATTATACTTGATCTAACTGAACTATGGATTGTTATCACATCTGTAAGAGCTCCCAATAAAATGATCAATAAAATAAAATAAAATGTTTGAGAGTGATTATATAACTTTGAGGCCTATGGTGACCCTGGCCTAAACCATGGAATTTTCAATTGCCCCATATTCACATGAAAGTTGGAAAATGCATAAGGAAGACGAAAGAAGAATTTACTACTTCAACTGTTGAGTTGGGGAAGCACATGGCATGTGCCATAGACTTCCAGAAGAACAAACAGCTGTATCTTGAAGGAAGTACAGTCAGAAGCCTTCTTAGAAGTGAGGTTGGTGAGGCTCGGTTACATGTATTTGGGACCTGTGATCAGGAGAGACCATCCCCTGAAAAGGTCATCATGCTTGGTGCAAGAGACCCACACAAAAGAGGAAGACCGTCAGGAGAGGACTGACACCGGGCAGCAACGCTGGGCTCCATCCAGCACAGCAGCTGAGGACGGGCAGGCCCGGCAGTGTTGCGTTCAGTGTCTCCATCACAGAGTCACACTGAGCAGGAACCGGCATGGAGGCCCCTAATAAGACAACCGCCCCCCAAGACATCATGAAAATTAAAGGAGATGTCATAAAAATTCAAGAGTTTGTGTTTCAAAGGGCCGACTGGTAAAACTGAAAACACAATCCACACAGAATGAAGAAAGAAGTTTGGCAAAAGAGGTCAAAAACGTGTGATTTGCCACAGGTTTGGTCTGACTGGAAAGTGATCACAAACACTGAAGAATGTACTGGGAACCATTGCTCCCAGTGAGAAACGGAGGTAGGTCTTATGGCCTGCAAGCCTCTGGTCATAACATTTTTATCGTTCGATCAACACAAGCTTATTGTATCACAGCCTTCTTTGCGTGGGACAGTGAACAATCCGTCAGCACTATACTTGGGGACCATTCTAAACAGTAAAATCACCAATTACACACACACACGCAAACAAAATGCTAAAGGCAAAATACATGGGCACTAAGTAGCCCATGAAAAGGTCACTTGTTTACCGTACGAGACCTTCAACAAAAGGGCAGACTATCCATCACCATGTGCGGCACAGGCTGGGAAGAGGCACTTCGGACAATTCAAACTTTTCGCTATCCTCGCATGCCTGCAAATAACTACCAAAGTGCCTCTAGTCTTGATTTGCAGATTACGACTCAATTTTAGCAAGTAAGCAAATTCACAAATACAGAATCCAAGAATAATGAGGCTTCTCCGTATCTGATCCAGGATTTGCATCTAGGATACATCAGGAATTATTGTAACTCAATAATGAAAAGAAAAGATAAGCCCGTTTTCAAATGTGCCAAGGATTTGAACAGACATTCATCCTAAGGCAATGTACAAATGGCAGTGAGCACGCACAGATGACCAACATCATGACTCACCAAGGAAATCACAACCACAATGAGGTCTCGCTTTACACCCAATAGGGCCACTATGCTTAAAAAGACAGAAACCGGTGTTGCTGAGGATAAGAAGACTACGCAGCCCTCCGACACTGCTGGAATGAATGGAAACCGGTGCTGCCACCGTGGAAAACAGTTAGTCCATTCTGCAAAAAGTTAAACAGAAGGACGCCAGTTGACCCAGGCACCCTACTCATGAGTCCGCATCTAAGCGAGAAGAAAGCAAACACCAACAATGCACACAATGCTTGTGGCAACTTTGTTCACAGTAGACACCCAGGGCTCCCTCAAACAGGTGAATGGATAAGCACGATGGCATATAGGCAACCAAGAAAAAGGCATTAAAAAGGAATGAAGTCTAGCCAGACTTGGAAGGTAGAATTGGGATCATGATAGTGGGAGGGAGGAAACATTAAAGAACTAGAGCAATGGTTCTCGTTCCTCGTACCACGACCCATTATACAGTTCCTCATGTTGTGGTGACCTCACAACCATAAAATTATTTTCGTTGTTACTTCATAGCTGTAATGTTGCTACTGTTATGAATCAGGCAACCCCTGTGAAAAGGTCATTCAACCCCCAAAGGGGTCACGACCCACAGAGTGAGAAACGCTGAACAAGAGGAAAATTATATGTTTCATCGTTGCAACACTGCACCCTGACTGGCTCGTCTCCTCCCCACAACCCTTCTGTAAGGGGATGTCCACTTGCCTAAAGATGAGCTTTGGGTCTCTACTCCGCACTCCCCCTCATTCCCAGTGATATGACTTTTTGCTCTTTGATGCCTGATACCTGGTCCCATCGACACCTCATGATCACACAGGCTGGTGTGCTTCTTCCATGTGGGCTTTGTTGCTTCTCAGCTAGCTGGCCGCTTGTTTATCTTCAAGCCTTTAAGACCCCAGACCCTATATCTTTTGATAGTCAGGCACCACATTTACTTATGCACCCTCTTTGTCTTCAGCAATCTTGTCGGGAAGGTGAGCATCATGGAATGTCAGTTTAATAGAACAAAGTGTTCTTCAATTGAGGGAGTACTTGCATGTCTATCTGCTACCTTAATACTAGACCTATAAATATATGCAGATAAGAGCTGAAACACAGGGAATAGACCCCTGAGGACCAATAATGAGAACAGTGATACCAGGAGGGGAAGAGGAAGGTAGGGGAGAAAGGGGGAATTAATCACAATAATCTACATATAACACCCCCCCCTGGGGTATGGACAACGGAAAAGTGGGTGAAGGGAGACATCAGACTGTGTAAGACATGAAAAAATAATAATTTATAAATTATCAAGGGTTGGTAAGGGAGGGAGGGTGGGGGAGGGGAGGGGAAAAAATGAAGAGCTGATACCAAAGGCTGAAGTAGAAAGAAAATGTTTTGAGAACGATGATGGCAACAAATGTACAAATGTGCTTGACACAATGGATGGATGGATGGATTGTGATAAGAGTTGTATGAGCCCCCAATAAAATGATCTATAAGGAAAAAAATAAAAGGAATGAAGTGCTGATACAGGCATGACTGTTAATGCTACAGGTCTACATGGCTAGCCTCCGATCCTCTGTAATCACCTTTCATTTTGTGATCTGATACGAGCAGCCTATCCATTGGAAGAGGAGTTTCCTTAGAGATGCGGCCTGCTTCCAGTATCTAAACGGATTATTTGGGCAAAGTTCACTCTCTTTTCTCAACGCGGCAACCTTCTCATTGTCAGACGCTGGTTCGTGGAATGGAAGCCTCCAAACCCTGCAGCTCACAGCCTCCTCTGCAGATCCTGGACTCGCCAGCCCCTGCCCCACCTGCCGTGGATTCAGCACTTGTCAGTTCTCATACCTGTGAGCCATTTCGTTGACGTGAATTCTTAAAGCTCCCCTGGGTCACAGCGTCACTATGAGCAGGCACGGACTTGAGGACAGTGGAGTTTTGAGAGGTAATCCCCAGGTGAATCCAGGGTTAAGCACCCCTGACCCCTCTCCAAGCGTCGATCAACTGGCGCCATCAATCATACGAACAAACATGCACATCTCTGCACAGTCTCGGGGCCCTCAAGTCACGAGCCTTGAATAAGTCCATGGAAGAAACCTGCTTCCTTTTCACTCCATGGTCCCATGAACGTGGACGCCTCCGATAGGTGCTCAACAGGTGGCGGCTATCAATGCATCTGGAAACTGAGAAAGACTTAGAACCGGGAGGCGAAGGAACAGTTCATACATCCTAGTCGGGCCCTGTCCTCCCAGTAGGTAAGTGCCACTCTCGTGAAACCACAAGAGAAAGGACACAATCAAAGGGCCCATTATCCCCTAGGAGATTTTCCTAGCAGGAAAAAACATCGGATCAAGGGAAACTACCGCACGTCAGGACAGGGGCAAACTACCTGGGTCACGGAGCAGCAAGGCAGCACCCTCCCTTGGAATCAATGAAGAATAGGGGGCCATTTCAACAGGTCTCTAACACAGGAAATCCCCCTTACCACACCTTCCTGATTTACGACGATTCTTGATACACACCACATGTGTCCTCAACACCCTTGCCCTTCCCCCCGCCCAGGTTTTCAATCGTTCTGTTCTGCATCTAGGTGATGAAAACTTAAAACCTGTGGTTATAACTTCTTTGAGAAATCTCATTTTGAGAGCTTGCTAAATTTCAACTGTCTGGCCATGAGGAACCCAGAAGAAACAAAAGACCCCAGTCATCCACTAACATAAAAACCTAGTGAAGACATTGAATAAGTGTAAGTTTTCTGCTGAAAGTTGTTGACAATCCTGACCTTTGGACGAGCGTGTCATTCATTTGCTGCTGCTACAAGGGTTCTACGAAACAATAGCATTTATTTTCCCAGTGGTTTTAAGTTACGTGTTTGATGGACTTCAACCGAGCTAAGCGTGGCCTGCAGTTCCTTTTGGATCTGTGCCCCGCCAGACTCCACCTGAGCCCACTCCTCCAAAGCAGTTCATAATAATGGGGTAAATCAGTCCATTTCCACAACAAGGAAATAAACGCCCTCATGCATCCAGCATAGCGCTCAGACTAGTGAACGAAATGCAAAGATTTGCCTGGATGAGGATTCAAAGCGTTCTTTCTTTTCCTGTTTGCATGGTTCAGAGACCATCACAAAAAGGCTTAAGTGCTGTTTGTAGCCCCCTGGCTCACCGTGGGCCTCCTCAGTTATACCTGAAAGGAGCAGAGTCCATGACCCCTCACTGGGTGCATGATGATAGCTAATGAAAGTCTGCAGTTACAAGGCTGTGAAACGCCTTATAAGGAGTCTACATGGTGCTATCAGCACCCCACAGAGCATTCTCAAAGTCCCATTCTCTTATCAGTCGTGTCGTGGCTAAGGGTTGAGCTGCTAACCACAAGGTCGGCGGTTTGAACCCAGCCTCAGCTCCGCAGAAGAACGATGCGGCTTTCTACTCTAGCAAAGAAGTACAGCCTTGAAACCCCACACGGGTATTTCCACCCTGCCCTAGAGGGTCGCTACGCGTCAGCGATGGCCGATGGCAGGGAGTTTGGTTTGCTCTAGGACAGCCGGGCTGGTAATGAATTCCTGGAGCAGAAAAGGCAGAAAGAAGACCCTTGAGGGACGGATTGACACGGTGTCTGCGAGGCGACACAATGGGCTCTCTCTCGCATGACTACGTTTGCGAAGATGGTGCAGGACTGGGCCATGTCTCGCTCCGTTGTCCACAGTAGGGTCACGAGGAGTTGAAGGCTGACTCTTCTACAACGGTCCGTGTCTTAGCACAGAGCTGTGTGCCCGAGGATTTTCCACGGCTGGTTTTTCAGTGCAACAAGCCTTCCTTCCAAAGTACATCTGGGTGGCTTCTGAGAGGACCCAGCCTTCTAGCCTCTCAGTGGGTCAAAGAGCACATTACTAGTAGGCACCATCCAGCCTCCTCCCTTTCTCTAGGCTGGTTCTCACGTCCCCCTGGGTTTGGGACCCAGTCTAAAGGGAGGCTGGCATTCAGGTCCACGGTCTCCAGGAGGCCTGCAGTCTGCTCAGTAATTATGTAACAAAGTACAGTTCAAAGGGGTGCAAAAATCCCACACTAAACTGGGTCCCAGCACACCGACACGCAGACACAGCCTCGTGCTGAAACCACAGCCCATTCTAGTCTCCCAGAGAACATTTCTGATTGTTCCGACTGGCCCAACCACTTCCGAGCACAAGTACCTACCCAGTTCATTTGAGGGGAGTGCACCACCTTGAGCTGCTACACAGCTCAAGCGCTTTCTGCGTGAAGGCAGATGGGCTGAGTTCCCATCTCAGCCCTGTCCCTTCAAAACACTACCGTTTTCTCATTTGTAAAACAGAAATACCAATTTAAAACAGGACGGCTGCTATGAGGAACAGGGCGCCCTGGCGAAGAGAGCAGTTAAGCACTCAGCTGCTGCAAGAGCAGCCATGCCAAAGCCCCAGCCGAGGACGAGCGAGGTGGCGATTTGCCTCCATAAAGACCCCGCCGGAGCAACGCTGCAGGACAGGTCTCCTCAGTCCTACAGGGTCTCACTGGGTCGGCACCAACTGGCTGGCAACAAGATTGGGATTTGTTTCGTCTGGGTTTTTGTTTGCCTATTTGTTTTTAGTTTTTTGTGGCAGTTGTTCTGTGAGGGACAATAGGATGTTTATAATATCTAAATTGCTATGTATAGAGTGCAATCATCTTTCTCCAGTAAACAATTGATTAGAGACGTACTTTACAATGGCTACCTCTGCTTTATTTCTTCTCTTTCTAAGTAACGCTAGGCCAGGTCTCTGCAAGTCTCTTCCACCGCGTGGACTCAAATTCAGAGAGCAGCTGCGATGAGATGAGTGGCATTCAAAGAGAATCAGGACATTTTCAGCCAAGAGCTCTTGTAAAGCACACGGTGATACACTATTTGAGCAAAAAGTCCAAATATTTTTAGCGTCACTTTCCATCTGTATCCAAAACTTGACAAAGCAGTTGTTTTCCTAAAGGGAACCAGACTTCGAAGCCTAGGGTTAGTTTTGCCCGGGTTGTTTTCTTAACATTTACTCAAAGACTGTATTATAGCTAAAAGGATTAAAGTGAATAAGGGTGTTTAAAAAGATGTTAAAGGAAAAGAAATCATCTAGAGCCAGTTCCAATATGGAGCGGGAAATATGATGCTACAGCACTGCTTTGTTAGAAATGGTAGACAAATAACAAACACAGACGTTCTTGCCAAAAAAAAAGAAAGAAACAGAACCATGGAGAGCGAGAGAGAATGGTAAAATAACAGCTCATCCATATTCTGTAGTCACCGAAAAACAGGCCTTGATGACTGCCTAAAAGCTTATTGAAATACACAAGTTGCACAACAATACAGTCGCGGTTACATATTTAGAATGTTAAATGCATCTGTATGCATACCAAATATGTGGAAAGATACATGCCAGTGTGTTCCAAGTGGCTGTACATGAGAGGAGACTTTCGCTTCTTATTTTATATATGTATCGCAGGGCTTGTATTAATGAATGCGGAGTGCCTTGGTAATTAATAAACGGAATGAAACACGTACACCTTTTGAAGCTAAAGAATGGAAAGAGCAATTCAGCATTAGCAGAAATATCCTAGGAACGTTATGAAAGTGAGTGGAAGAGCGGTTGTTTAGTTTGGTGTGGTAAGCTACCAAATAAATGGCAAAGAACCAATCCACAAGCATTTACGGGGAGCTACTGTGCAAGAGGCACTACCGTCAGAAGAGGAGAGTCACAGCTACAGGAACATACACACGAAAGGAGCTGAGAATGTAAGGCAGAACAGAGAGCCCTGGAGGTGTGGTGGTTAGGAGTTGGACTTTGCAGGGTCATCGGTTCAAAACCACCAGCCCCTCCTCAGGAGAAAGATGGGCTTCCTGGTCCCATAAAGAGTTACGGTCTCAGGAAATTCACAGGGGCGGCTCTACCTGGTCCTACAGAGGTCCTGTGAGTCAGCACAGACTCGGTGGCAATGGGCACGAAGTGCGCCTTCTTAGAGTCCGTGCTTTGAAAGTTCAGGCTCAACAAATGCGTCCTGAATTAATTTCTTGAATCTCTTTGAGCTGAGATCATGAAGAATTCACAGCAATGACGGGCAAACTTTGAAAACTAGGCAGAATTCAGAAATGGGTGGGAGTCAAGGGTCCCTGGGTTAGAAATTAAGAGAATGTTCTGTTGCAGGAAGCGATACTTGCTTATAAACAAGGCTCTATTTCCGATGGAGAAAGAGGAGAAAAAAGATGGCCAAAGAGGATGGGTAGAAGTTGGCCAAGGATGGGAAGCCTTGGCAAGCTAGAGTTGAATGAAGTCTTGGGTTAAAAGGTTCACCAGACAGCAGGATGAAGGGGCTGGAGAGAGGAAACCAACTGAGACGCTACAGAGTCCAGCTGAAGGTAATGAGGGCCTGAAGCAGCTAGAAACAGCCACGGGGGAAAAACTATAGCGATCCTTGAGCTTTGTTTCCAAACGTTCGGCTAACATAAATTCTGAGCGGAAAGACTTTGAAAGCAGTCTTGGTAAAGAATGAGAACACGGTACTGTTATACTGTCACCCACCACGTGTTGCCCTTAGTCAATTCCAAGTCGCGGTGTCACAGCAGAACTGTGATCCGAAGGGTTTTCAGTGGCTGATTTTTCAGAAGATTGCCGGGAGTTTCTCCCAAGGCACCTCTGGGTGGTCTTGAACTGCCAACCCTTCAGCTAACAGGCAAGCCTGCTGCTCATTAGCACCAGCCAGGGGCTGCTCTGCTTTAATCCACAGCCATCGCGTCAGTGCCAGCTCAGAGACCCTAGGACAGAACAAAACTGCGCCATAGGGTCTTCCACACGGTAAATCTTTTTGAAAACAGACTGCCTCCTCTTTCTCCTGCAGAACAGCTGATGGATTCGAACCAGCAGCTTTTCCATTAAAGTCCCAGCATTTGACCCACTATGCCACCGGGGCTCCTTCCTGCTCCAACACGAGCAGTGTAAACCACTAACTTTGCAGTGACCCTAACAGGCACTCAACCACAGTACGGCAACGTACTGGAGCAATCACTTCAGTGCTGTTGCTGCTGCTGCTGTTGTTGTTGTTGTTAGGTGCTGTTGAGCCAGATGCAACTCCTAGCAACCCTGTAAACAACAGACCAAAACACTGCCTGGCCCTGTGCCCGCCTCACCTTTGCTGTTCTTTGAACCCACTGCTGCAGCCACCATGCCCATCCATCTCCTTGAGGATCGTCCTCTTTTCAACTGACCCTCCACTTTACCAAGCCTGCAGTCCTTGGCCAAAGACGGGTCTCTCGGGCAGCATGTCTAAAGTGCATGAGACCAAGTCTCGGCTGTCTCGCTGCCAAGGGGCATTCCGGCACTGGTGCCTCCAAGACAGATTTGTTTGCTCTTCTGGCAGGCCCCAGTACTTTCAATATTCTTTGCCAACACCGTAATTCAGTTACTTAAATAACCCCTGAGAATTTGGACAGAATGTATAACCTCTTGGCTCCATGGTTTCTTCATTTTAAGTAGCAATAAAAGTGTTCTCCAAGTCCATTTAAGAAAAGCTCAGTTCAAAGAGAAAAATAATGGAGGGAAGTGCGAAGCCAGCGCTCTCTTGAAGCCTCACTAGGATCAGTTCCCTTTGCAAAGCTTCACCGAGCTTAGAACCTGGGGAAAGAATCAGGAAGACCATGGGGGCAGTTTCCAAATAAAAATGAAATTTCTAAAATTACCCCACAATTCAATGGTAACCTTCTTGAAAAACAACTTTTTTTCAAATATTCTCTGCCCCCCCTCCTCCCCCCGCCATGGTCCTTACATCACTCATGCTCTGGGTACCTTTTCTCTACTCTCTTCAGTGCCGCCACTTCCAGAATCCACATCCTTCTCAGAGGAACCAAGGAACCTTATTCCACTTTGGATCTGTTCTGTTCAAGATACCCCCAAATGCCCTGACTGTCCTTTTCAACTGCCTCTCCTCGTGATTCCCCTTTCATTGTTGTGCCTGACAACTCCCTGGTGTCCGGGCCCACGAGCCCTTTGAATGTCCTCCTGAAAAAAACTCTGGCACAGATGTGCTTAATGTCCCACAATGCTTCGTGCACGCCTTTTGGTGATAAATAAACGCGCGGAGGATAAACAGAAAATAGAGTGAAGGAGAGATTGGATTTTTCTCTTACTTACACATGAAGTGCGTAGAGGACTGGATTATAACCTGGGCTCCACTGACTACTCATCGGCATGACCAAGCACAAGGCACGTCTGTTTCTTTACCCACCAAAAGCAAACAAACAACCTGTCTCATGAGACTGGCTTATGAACTAAATGAGATAACATGTGTAAACCTCGTAAGAGTTCGATGATGCTGACATTGAGCATCATTATTTACGCCAAAGGCCAGGTGAAACCCTCCTCCGATACGCCTTTCCTGTCTACTCCAGCTCTCTCACCTCCCTTCCCAGAAGTCAACAGTCCTTAAAGCTTGTTCGACATCCTTGAACTATGAATATACCTTATCTTGCTTTGTTACTTCCCATGGACTAGCTTTCTCCCTCTGAGAAGATCTTTAACTTGAGCTGTCTTAGCAGTAGGTGCAAAATGTCGACATCTTTCTGCATTTAACAACTAAGGAAGGCTACGGGAGAGTTACCAGTTGACTCAATGAGGCACAGTTAATTAGTGGAAGACTAAGACTGGTTGTTGAATGACGCTCATAGCGGAGGCTCCATATCAGCCTGCAGGCTGAGAGACTGAAGTCCCTGGTCCCTGGTCAGCCTGGTCCACCACTTACTACACTAGCTAGATGGCCTGGAGCAAGTGATGGAACTACCTTGTGCCATAGTTTTCCTGTTTTTCAAAACAAGAAAACAGTCCTTTTCTCACAGGGTTGTTGAAACAATGACATGTGTGATTGCATATAGATTGCTTACAACAGCAGCTGGCATCTAAAATAAACTCAAACGCGTTAGGTAATAGGATTGTCATTATTAGGGTTAGGCCGCAGAGAAATAAATGTTCTTCCACACCGTTTGCCATTTAAAGACAATTTACCTTTACCAGCTTGCCAACCCCACTCCCTCACGTCTATATTTAAAAATGCTTTGGGCTTTCCAGAACAAATGAAAATAAGATCTACTGCTCAGCTTTCTCGATGCAACCATGTAGGTACGTGGACATTATACTTTTCCAAACATACAGCTCACATTATTCACTCTTCATTCTCCACTACACAGAAAGCAACACACATACAGTAAGTTTATAAATGACATCGTTTGTTGGACTCGGTGTATGTGTCTGTTCCGTGCAGGGCAAGATAGGGTTTTTTCCTGGGTCTCTCTGTGCCAGTTTGTTTTGGTTACAAATTCCTAGAGACAAAAATAATGTCTGCTTAAGTCAATCAAACATAAATTCTGGGATACTTAGACTAAGTTGGATTGGGAATTCAGAGAAAAACTTCAGAAAACTTCTGAGAAAGAAGGGGAGCTTTATGAGGACTAGATTGGTAGGAGATTTCACTAGAGAGGGAACTTGGGCGGAGCTTTGCAGAGCAGGTAAGATGTGGAATCCGGAGCAGAGGCACCGGCAGTACGGTTGGAGATAAAGTCTGAAGAGGGAGAATGACGGCAAGCATCCGTGGCACTGAAGTAAGCGGTCATACTAGAGACCATGTGAGACCATAGCAATTTGAGAGTATAATTCATGTTCCAATACTAGTGATAAACTTGGTCTATAATTGGCAGTCAGAAATGTACTGAATTGCACAAAGCTTCTGCACTGGATCAGAGTGGCAATGAGAAGAGAATTAGACTCAGCACGGGGCCTGGAGCTGGAGCGGGTTATGAGCGAGCTGCTAACTACAAAGGCAGCAGTTCGAACCCAGCGACCAGCCGCTCTGTGGAGCACGATGCGCTTGTCTGCTGTAATAAACATTTACCGCTTCACAAACCCTAGAGGCTTATTCTATAGCTGGTCTATTCTGTCCTAGATGAATCCGAATCCACTCAATGGCAGTGGGGAACTATATCCTGAAAGTCAAAGGAGGTCAGAAACCTGACGAGATAACCAGTCCTCTTGTCTGGACGTGGGTATTCACTTTGCCCACATTCCGCCCATAGATGAATGCGGGAAATAAAACGAACACGCTCAAGCCTCTCAGGGCCAAGCCAGGTCCCGCTCTGTTAACTATGGGGGCAGTGTTGCACTCTGTTCTCTCTCTGAGTCGGCACTGAGTCCACGGGACCGAAGAACCACAAAGGCTCTCGTTCTCTCGTTCTCTTTCACACAACGCACAGTGCTCCAAAGCCAACTGGTTGTTTCACAGGCTAAAAGTTTGATCAAGGTATTACCAAGCACTAAAGAGCAGAGTGGTAAAATCCAATTCATTCTCCCGAAGTGTTCCCAGAAGCTGCTCGGTGCAGGCCATCTGGGGTCACAGGAAAGAGACGCGGGAAATTGGGAAATTTCTTCCACAATGTGCCCGTCTCACCAACAGGGCTTGGGAAAGTAGGAGGGACAGCTAAAAGAGATCGGCAGTAGAAATACTGGTATTTAGCAGTGGCTACAGACGCAGAGTTTTCGTACAATTTGATGAATTACCTTTGGCCCAGTGACCAGGTGCTAAATAACCTAAGTGTGGTCACCAGTGAAAGATTCAATTGCTAACTTTCAGGATTCATTGTAATTACTTAAGAAACACACCAGTGTCTGCAGGTCTCCACCCCTTCCAGTACTATACAGATGGCCACAATGCCGATACTGCTCTCCAGAAGACCATGATGAAATCTTTGTGAGATACTAAACTTAAATTCACAGGAATACAGTGAACTGCAGCTCACACGGAGGACCTGGGTAAAAATGTCAACGGCGTCACAGAAAATGCATCCAGTGTGCTTTCCAAAGGCAAAATACAATTTCACGTGACCTCTGACACCTAATACAAGGAGCTCTGGTGGTGCTATGGGTAAGGCACGGGGCTGCTAACAAGGTCAACAGTTCACACCCACAAGCTGCTCTGTGGAAGGAAACAGAGGCTCTCAATGATTTACAGTCTCAGAAAACACACAGGAAGGCACTGTGGGCCAAAATTGACTCGGTAGTAGTCATAATGCAATATTACATGTCTAATTGCCTCATATGCATATGAAAGCGGGACAACAAATAAGGCTAACTGAAGAGTTGGTGTCTCTGAATCATGGTGTCAGTAAAGCGTTAAGGATACAACGGGCTGCCAAAATCATGAACAAATCTGTCTTGGAGGAAGTACAGCCAGAATGCTCTTTAGAAGTGAGGATGGCAAGACATAGTCTCACCTCCTTCGGACACATTATCAGAAGGAACCGGTCCCTGGAGAAGAATGCCAGGCTTGGTGAAATAGAGGGTCAATGGAAACAAGCGTAAGACACTCAGTAGACCGCCATAGTGGCTGAAACAATGGACTCAAACATAGCGAACCACTGGGCGGACGTGCAGGACCAGGCAACGGTCCGTTCCGCTGGACTGAGTCCCTGTGAGTGGGAATGAATTCAACACCACCTAACGACAGCGTTGAATCTTATCACAGCTCTCTACAGTTAGGGGCAAACAAATCATTAAAAAAGGCCAAGTGATGAAAGTGGCAAAGAGACATTTCTGGGTCAACAAATCTCTAGAAACTGCTTCCGACAGATGCTAATGTGACGAGAGGTCAGTAGTGCATACTTAGACTATAGTAGTTGAGCCTTATTCGTCTTTCAATCTCAGCATCAAGCAGGAACCTGTGACTAGATGTTTAATGAATGAATATGATAAAAGACTAGCGTTTTGGTTGTTGTTACTCGACAAAGGAAAGGTAACCTATAAATTACCAAACAAATTCTAAGGTCTGTCTCTATTTTATATGCCCTGTAACGGAGTAATTCAATTGCTATTTCAATTTTAAATTTTCTTTCAAGCAGGCTTCACAGCACACACCTATCAAAGCACAATGAAACACACCTCCTGAGCTGGAGCCCAGGAATGTGTGTAGTACGGGAGGGTGGGAGACACTCAGGGTCATTGAAAGCTCACGTTCAAAATGCATACTCTCCTATGCCAGTGGAATTTAAAAAGCCTTTTGTTACCTCCCAGACTAATTCCAGCCTAAAATTCAAGATTCCCATCAAACCTGGATTTACCCAACTGAGTTAGTTAATTATGCCAGCCTGGCCGATAATCACATGTGGGGCTAACTGAAAGGCGGAGGGATAAATGGGTGGTGAGCCTCACCTTTCTAGTTCTCGGGTCTCTTGCTTTGTGATGGTCGCACCAGAGTGCAGCTGCCTTAGCAGTTCCCTGCTTCAGCTTGCAAGATTGACTTCCTACAAGACATCCCCAAGGAGAAGCTACATGGACCTATCCCGATGCAGCCCTGGGTGCTGGAGCAGCCGTGTGGAGACCCCTGCTAGTGCTGAGATGCTTATTTGTTCACTGACTCAGCTTTCCTCCTGCAGTCGGCATCATTGCCTCTGTTTTGTGAGGTGGAGGACTTTGTGGACTGGTGTTGGGTTAATGGGTTAATGTTGGACTTGTGGGCTTGGGCAGCATTGGGTTGGGATGTTTTTGTGATGCACATTTTCTTTACATAAAACTCTCTCTTATACGTGAGTTGCTGTGGATTTGTTTCTTCAAAGTACCCAGACTAATACACCAACCAACCTTTTCTTTGCCACATGTACTTTTTAGAGCTAACAAAAATATATTAGAAATTCTAAAAATCCAATTTAGACATAACTCTAGAAACGTGAGCTTTGTCTAGGATAATTTACAACATGAACTTATATATATATATAGTCGTTAATTGTAAACATTTCCAAATTTACAAAACATGTAAATAGACTTTTTATAGGAAAGAATTTGACATGGTTCTAGCAACATGAACTAAGATAATTTCAAACGTACTTTCTATGCAGCCACGGTGGTCTCGACTGTCCAAATACACATGAGGGGGCTTTTAAAAGTTTGTGGGGAAAATCCATTATCTTTTCATTCCATTTTGTCATGCACTCTTTGAAGCTCCCTCATTCTTAAAAAGGTTTGCTTCGTCCATTTTCTCTTGAGCTTCACGTCTTCTCTTGACTCTCCAAAGTCTGGCCATCTTCCAAGACCTAACTTTACACCGACCTAAGTTTGGTCCGACGGAGCCCTGGTGGCGTAGAGGTTACCTATTCAGCTGCTAATGGAAAGATTGGCAGTTTGAAACCACCAGCCATTCCTCAGGAAAAAGATACAGCTCTCTATTCCCATGGTTACAGCTAGTCGGGGGCCTCAGAAACCCACAGGGACAGTTCCATCCTGTTCTAGAGGATTGCTAGCAGACAGAATCCACTCAAAGACAGTGAGTTGGATTTTGCTAAGTCAGCAGTCAGACATACTTCCCCAGTTCACCTTGGTACACTACTGGATTCCTCTTAGCACACCAGTCTATGTTGCCTGCAGTTGTATCGGTATACGTGTTACCGCACCAACTAAGTTCTGGGTTCACTGACCAACGGGGCCTGTCACGTGAAGATTACTGGTCAGCTATTTGGTAGAGCATCCCTCAGTTTTGAGTCTGACTGCTGTTTTCTCACAACCAGAGGAGCTGTGGATTTCGGGGAAGACCATCTCAGAGGTGAAGGGCCCTTCTCACGGCATCACATCAGGGAGGTACGAGCTCAACGGCCGTACCACTGCTGAAGCGACCTTGGTCACTGTACGTGGTGGCTGCCAGGTTTTGCCACTATAAATAGCAAGCAAACTCACTGCCATCGAGTCGATGCCCACACTGAGTGACCCTACAAGACAATGTAGAAGTGCCTCTCCCACCCACCCTGCCCTCCACTGGGAGTCTCTGAGACCGTAGCTCTTTACAGGAGCAGAAAGCCCCGACTTTCTCCTGAGGAGCAGCTAATAGGTTTGAACTGCCAATCTCTTTGATCCCAGCCCAACTCCAGGGCTCTTATGAGTTACAATATTTCCACTTCCAGACTCTCTTTTCTTTGAAAGCAAGTCATTTAAATCATCCCACATGGTCTCATTTTATTCCACAAAAAAAGTCTTGAAATTCAATTTTATTTATTAGCACATATTTATCAAATATCTCTTCTGTGTAGAACTAGGCTCTACCCCCAAGAGGGAGGGTACCAAAGAATCCGTGGACATATGTTAAAACCATATGAGGGAGATACTGCGAGGATAAGCAAACATCCCATTTCCCCTGAAAGTGACACCTGATTTTAGCAATGATCAGTAGATCTGGCCTACAGCACTGATTACTTTGGTGGTGTTCCATGAGTCTGAATCAGCTTGATAGCAACTGGCTCTGGTTTTCCTCCTAATAGTGATTTGTGACACTGTCCTTTCCCTTATTTTGTTACTCTTCCAATATGTGTTCAGCATGGACATAAACACAGAAGAGATATTCGATAAATACGTGCTAATAAATAAAAAATTGAATTTCAAGACATTTTTTGTGGAATAAAATGAGACCATGAAAATGAGTATGTATATTGGCCTCACACTGTTCTTATTATGCTATACGCCCTCTCTGATGGAATGGGAAGGAAAAGACAACACGTAACGGCCGCAGCATTAAAAACGAAAAGAAATCATTTGCTAGAGTGGGAAGACTTCCTGGCAGACAGAACAACAAGAATAGCAGTTGTCTAGAGCCTGGGGATTTGCAAAGTGTGCTCACATTCAGCTGTCAAGATTTCAGACACTCTCTGAATAGAAAGTCTTTGGGAAGTGGAGGAAGGGGGTGTTTGGAAGATGTGAAAAGGGCCCCTTGCTTTGGGAATCGGGAAACCAGACACAGAAACGGCAAAAGGCAAACAATACAACCTAACGTAAAGAGTGCACGGTTAAAATCCTGAAGAACCCACTGCCGACAAGATGACTCCGACTCACAGTGATCCTACCTAGGGTTCCCAGGGCTGCCAATCTTATCGGGAGCAGATAGCCTCACCTTTCTCCTGCAAAGCAACCGGTGGGTTTGAACTGCCGACCTTGCCGTTAGCAGTCCAATGCTTACTGGAGCGCACTACCAGAGCTCCGAAATAATAAGGAATGTTATTAAAATCAGCATTAAAAGTGGTCTTTGTGGGACTATATACCAAGATAGAAATGGATAAAATCTTCATGTATACATTCAGTCGTTCCCTCTGCATTTGCCTCCATTCCCCAGGAATTTCACCAGGCTATTCACCTATAATGCACCCCAAAAATACTTGCAGAGGCAAAACTTTCACAAAAAAATGGTACTGAAAGATAATGAAATTTTGTCATGAGCTTTTGGAAGTGCCCATATATTACATGCCATACATACTGCTGGACATTATTAGGAAATACAATAATGAGATAGGGTCTCTTTCTATAAATGCTTGTTGGAAAGGTAAAGCAGATAAATGCATATGTGAATAAAGTTTCATAACAAAAACAAGGCACTAGGGGCCAAAAGACTAGCATGACCAGGACAAGCTACAACCAGAGAGAAGAAATCCCTGTGGAGTGGCCTAGCGGAACAAGGCTTCGGGAAAGAGGGCGCTGTTGCAATGTACTTTCAAGCACTGGGTGGGGTCCCGAACCAAAAACCAAACTCAGGGCCATTGAGTCGATGCCCACTCCCAGCCACCCTGCAGGACAGGCTAGAAGTGCCCCTGTGGGGTTCTGAGGTTGTAACTCTTTCAAAGAGTAGAGAGCCTCTTCTTCCGAGTAGAATCGGAGGAGAGTCCAAAGAGAGGCATTTGAGGTAGAGATAGACTGGCTCCACAAAAGCCGAGGTGAGATAAGGAAAGTGCTGAAAGCAGCCTCTGAAGGAACCATCAGTGCTGTCATGCATGGGGGAGGGAAACACAGGCCCAGACAGTGAACTGATACTGGAAGGTGAACGACTTTGCCAAGTTCAGGAGTTTTCTATACACACTCCCAAAATAATCAAGGTTTGGGAGGAAAGGAGTGACATGGTGAATGTGATATTTTAGAAATATTAAGCTGGTGTACCTCTCGACTAAAGATACGATTGTGGCAGTAAAGAGACAAGCATACAGACCGAGGGCACTGAATGTATAACAAAGAAGGGCAAACGACAGCAGAATAAACTGAAGAACAAAAGATTAACCAAGACCTCTTTGTTAGGAGCAAGTAAACCATGACACCACACAGACCAGAGAGGAAGTTAGGCAAAAGGGTAAGACAATAAGATTGTCTGAAGAACAAATCTTATTTTCATTTCTTCCACGATCACCAGGTTTGTGTGGAATTAAAATTGTCTGACTGGAGGGGAACAGGTAATTGTATTAACGGAGTAACCAGAGAAGCTCCCACAGTGAGACATAAACAGTGACTTGGCAAAGTTAGAGAAGACCAAATTGCACTAATGTGCTCAAAAAAACCAGTGGAAAATGAAAGCACACGGCTTGTTAATTGCATTATTAATGATATAATTCAAGAGAAAACAAGCCTCAAAAAAGTCACCTCAAGGAAGCGATATGCATGAATTAACCAGAAATTTTCCCCAAACTGGAACTATCAGTTCATTTCTAAATGTTAGGGCATAAAAGAACTCAAAGTACGTCTCCTCTCATGACCCAAAATTATTTTTTTTTAAACCAACAAGCCACCTATGTCCTCCACTGCTGTTTCTTACAGGTAATTGTCATCTCCAAAAATTCCCTAAATGTGTCCTTCCCTGTGTAGAAACTTTGGCCTCATCCAAACTGATTCATTCCTTAATCCCATTTAAAATATGTTAAATGTGTGTTATAAATTTCCTGAAGTTGCCTTTCATAAAACTAAGCCCCTCCAATTAGTTCTCTACAGTTGACAAGCTCTTTTACCCACAATAGCTCTTAGAATTCTCAGGAAGCAGTGCGAAGCAAGTCTTGCTAGCCGTAAGCTACAGAGAAGCAGCAGGTCTGGGGCCAGTCAGATGTGATGGGGGAAGGTTTGCAAAGAAAAGTCTCACTCCACAGTTCACAGTCTCCTCACTGTCTCCCCAAGATGTGTATTCTATTGTACGGTGTCATTCTGAATTGTGTTTAAGTACATGCTTTTACAAAAGAATAAATAAGATACCTCGATGCACAAGGGCCCAGTATAGGGCCATTTATTACTGAGGAGGCCTAATCGGTTGATGATGCTCATAATCTCTGAATCCTAATGATTTTATGATGCCCATGACAATTATCTCTAAATGAAAAGTGACAAACCATGTATAATGTTTGCAAAATTGTGGAAGGCACAGCAAAAAAAAAAGTCCGACACGATTCTGCGCTGCATAAACAAAGAGAACGTGGGTGATTTAGGGAAGTGTGAGGATAGGAAGACAGGAACAGGACACTCCTGTGGAGAGACCCTGGTGGCACGTAGTTATAGTGCTCAACTGTTAACGGACAGGTCCAAGGAGAAGGAAGTTCCTCATGGAAAGGAAGTGGCCACCTGCTTCCCAATCTAGGAAACCCAATGGGGCAGTTCTAGTCTGCCCTGTCCAGTTGCTCCGACTAAATTCCACTGACAACAATGATTTCTTGGGTTTTGGATGGTTTGTTTGCTTTGTTTTATTTTTTGTTTAGTCTCTAACTCTGCTAAGGCCTCAAATACTGATACAGTTCAGAGCATCGTATTACCTGGGAGACATAAATCAAAAGGAGTTCAGCTAGGAGCAATAAAACAGGTTAGTGTCTGGAAGGCCTGGCTTTAAAGAAAGTTTTAAAAGAATTAAATCCAGGTAAGCTAGATAAAAAACAGCTATGGGGTGAGGGGGCTTTTCTTTCTTTCTTTTTTTTTTTTTCAAAGTGAATGCTCACACTGAAGACTGAAATCATTTTGGTCTCTAGAAAACACAAAGAGGAATCCTTGTAAATATCTGGAGCATATTTCTAAAAGGAAAATTCAGGAGAAATTTGCCAGCAAAAGCCTATGGACCAAAAGAACTTTCTCCCCTAGGAGTGGTGAAAACAACATTCCTAGAGATGTTTAATACCAGGCTGGACAAAACAAGGAAAGGATTCCATATGGAACGATCCTGTGCTGGCCCTGAAGTCCGGAGGACTGAAGGTGACCTCTCCGTCTTTTCCATTTCTGAGTATTTTAATTCTATGAAATTTTACAGGAAGGGGCCTTCTGCCAACTTCCTTTCTCCCCTCGATGCCCACTTTCTCCTTTTACAAAGGGAAACAAATTACATCCCTCCTTATAAACAGATCTCATTGTTCTCAAAGAACTGGTAGTACAATCCTAGGTACAAGTTGAAGGCGGTGGGGACAAGCCAATTCCAAAATGTATAATGCTCTTCCTCCCCAATATGACTGGGGCTCTTACAAGGTTTTCCACCAACTGAAGAGGGGTCGTTCAAATGAACTCAAAGAAGAGTTGTCACATCAGGAAAACCAGAATATTCTCCCTTCTTTAGTCTGATCACAGAACTGACAGTGACCCTGGGTGCGACCGACCCTGGGTCAAATTATCATCTGAGCTGCTGTTCAGATTAACTTTTACCTTTAACTCTTTACTCTCACAGCAAACTCTGTTTGCAGCCCACATCTTGCTGTTGTTTTGGAGGAAAGGGAGGGGGGTACTGGCTTGTATCTTTGAAAAGATAGAGCCTTAAGCACCTACCCACTTACTCCTGCTTCAGCAACAGCTGTAAAAGAATATAAAGATAAGTCTGATTCTGCTCAAACTCAAGAGGCAACAGTGATGCCCTCTTTTTCCATTCCGGCACTTCAAACAATGGTCCTCCGTTACCCTGAGACTGAACCAGTATCTCCCTTGAAGGTGAAAGCCCAGGAAATACAAGAACATTTTTCTCAGTTTGCTTACTTAGAGGACAAGATACAACAACATCCAGAGGATTCTGGAAGCCTGGCCCTGGATCTTTTAACAATAAAACTGTAGTTCACCTAGAAGAAACAGCATGGCAGAGACAGCCCTCTGAGAAGGGCCCCTGGTGCCTCTTCTATTTAATCTCCACATCCTCCTGGCTGAAGACCCTCAACTCCCACTTGAAAGGAAAGTGTATTCTTCTACCCCTGCAAAAAAGCTCAGATACTAACACCAAATCCTCTATAGTTTGGTTTTGAATATATTATCTTCGTTTTCCCCTAGTAACAAATGAGACTGTTCAAATGTAAGACTAGGTTGTCACAGTGGAATCAGATTTGGTGTGTTCAAACTCCTTCCAAGCCTTACCCTGGCAGTACAGAAGGCTGGTCTTCATAATCCCATTTCAAAACTAAACAAACACGTGTGTGTGTGTGTGTGTGTGTGTGTGTGTGTGTGTGTGTGTGTGTGTGTGTGTGACCGGGAGACCAGGCAGTCTGAAGGAGAACTCCTTTTCAAATCTTTCCCAACATGAAATCAATCTAAAGGGGATTCTCCTGGAAAACGTTACAGTGGGAATCTTTTGTATCCTTGTCCCAGGAAGGTAAGAACAAAAATGGATAAGGCGGGGAGGACTATGTGCAGAAGGTGAGGAATGAGACTTGACTGCTGATTCTGTAAAACTATGAACTTGACCCTGACGATTCTGTAAAACTGCCAGACACCCTCGCGGTTTGGGCTACCAATTTGCTGGCTCTGAGATGCTGCCACCCAAAGAACGCACGCTACTAGAGACAGGACGACCTGGGGAGCCCCCAGCACAATCACTTCAGGAGTCTTCATTCCAGAGTACCTGGTATGCAGCTACCAGCTGTTTTCAGGGGAGTTCGAACCAGGCTCTCCTCCAAATCAGGTGGCCCCCCCTCTCACACACACACACACACACACACACACACACACACACACAAAACACACACACACCCCCAAACTCCCCCACCAGCCCACCCGGCAAGGAGAATCAAGTTTCTCACCATCCTCATAGTTTTTGAGATAGTAATCTGGGCCAGGCCCCCCTCGGCTTTTCGCAGGGTTTCTCAGATTCTGGAACTGTAGGAAATCCGTCCTCTTGCCCCCAAAGCGCAGAAAGGCAGGCGATAGTCCCCGGGCCAAGGTCACCAGGCGCTTGGAGCTGCAAGGACAGAGAAGGAGAGAGGAAAGGATCCCGAAGGCGCCAAGCTAGGCCCTCTTTCCCCTGCCTACGGGCGCACCCGGGGCAGTTGGTCTCCAGAGCGCCGCAGCCCGCCCAGCTTCACGGGTGATGCCAACGGTGCCCAGCCAGCCGAAGGGGTTCCCCCACTGCTCCCCAATGCCGCTCACCAAAGGTATGGCTTTTTCAAAGAGTTCGAATGAGTGCTTGTTGTGGTCAAAAGGCGGGAGGGGCGCGTCTGCGGCGAACCCGGGGTTCAGGAGCCATCGCCCAACTCCTGCCACAGTCCCCAGGCACTGGACACCCGACGGGAGTCGTTTGCGGGACTCCCACCCGTGCCAAGCTTCTACCCTCAAAGTGGGGTCCTGGCTCCGTGGCCGCAGAGCCACCGCAGCCTCCGTGGGGACAATTAACCTGCTTTCTTCCTCTCGAGCCAAACCCGAGCCTGAGGTCCAGGTGGTTCCCACCACACCCGCCACGGGGTCGCCTTGAGTCGGAGTTGCCTGGACACTGGACCACAACGCCACAAAGTCCAAGTTGATTTTCTTTGCAGGATTTCACCACCGCACCCATCTCCCAAGCCCTCCGCGCCCACCACCGCCCCCAGCCCGAGAGGTTCCCGGGCAGACCTACACCTAGAGAACGCGCCTTGCTCGCGCATCACACACACACATGCATGCACACACACACAGTAAAAGCAAGGTCTCTTTAGCTCCTGACATCCTCAACTTTATCTCCCCAAACTTATCCCCACCCCCCAAGCTGGGCTCCATCTTTTTACCTCTCACTTTGGGGGGGCTGCGGGGACGGGGAGGTAAAGTGAAATGGGCCGAATGGTGGAGCTGGCGCATGGGAGGGAAGCCGAGCATCCGAGGAAAATTGGCACTATCATCTCTTTCGGCTCCGGATTTCCATACTTTTTTTTTTTTTTTTTTAAGAAGGAACAGAGTCCGCCGCGGCTACTTCTACTTGGCAGCCGCACACAGGCGGTTCCGGCGAGGCGGCGCGGCTCTGGGACTGCTTTGCTGGTTCCAGTCCGGGAAGCCCAAGTCCACAGGGAAGCCGAGGTGGCGACGCGACCACAGGCTCTTCGTGGGGACACGGCCGGGGGCCGAAGGGTCGCGGGACCCCCGACTCCAGGCTGCGTCCCCCGGCCCGGC